>NW_018406415.1:2036014-2093805 GCF_002113885.1 Mizuhopecten yessoensis
AGAAAGGCCTAGCGGACGATCTGAAAAAAATGTTTTTATTCTATATATATATATATATATATATATATATATATTATATCAGCGATAGGCTTTCCTCATTAATACTAATTATCATCCATGAAGTTTGGGATTCACATTTATTCATCATCATAATTCGCAATATACCATAAACACATTAAATGCTTCTTTAAACTTGAATGAAATATGGCAATGTCGTTTTAGCGCCCTGTAGACACAACACTATCAGCAAATTGTTAAAGCGTATCTGTGTGTGCTAATTAGGGTTCATATAATGCGTTTTTCAAAAAGTTGCATAAAGTCTTCATTTGTTGATGTTTATCTTCATAACCCTAATCATAGTATCACGAGGATGTAAACAAAATATAAATGACTTTCAACCTCTTGTCAGGTCTTTAATCATTCTTTATATCATACTATGATGTGATTTGCTAGGTCAACATAATTATAACCTAGGTTATAATTATGTTGGCCTAGCAAATCACATATTTGCAAATAGCAAAATCATTTTACAGGAATAAATTATTCACAATCTACCATAACTCATGCAATAAAATGACAGAAAAGTGAAACGTTCCATTTGAAGTCAAACGCAAAAACTAATACAAAAATCCTTAATACATTTTTTATTTTAAATATAATCGCCCATGTGGAGCTTAACGTATGAGATATTTTCTTGGTAAAAATGCCTATTTTCAAAAACAATTGTTTACTGTGCAATATATGCAATAATACAAATATTGAGACGCATTATTTGTTTACCAATACAATGGCTGTATACGACATTGCGATCATCGTAAACAACAAAGTAGTTTCACTATGAATACAAATACCGTATTTGTCCGGCAATGAGCCCATACCTGGTTATTAGCTCACCCATATTCATTTGATTTAAGATGTCAACACACACTTTTTTATTGTCGTGTAACAAGTCAACTCCCACCCAACCACCTACCCACACACATTATCTTTTGACTTTTAAGTCTGCGTTTTCTTGCTTGAACCCATGGCTTAAGGAAGAATGAATAAGGTACTTAAATCTATCAAAATACATCAAAATCATTTGATGTCACCAAGCGTTATTTACATAGTACAAATAGCAGTACATGTATATATTTGATTTCTATCAAAACTGACTCTACTCCCACATCAACTACCCGTCTACCAGTACTCGCACCATGAAACCTATGGCTGACAATTAGAACCACACCATGCACAATTGATAGACAATTAGAACCACACCATGCACAATTGACTGACAATTAGAACCACACCATGCACAATTGACTGACAATTAGAACCACACCATGCACGTTTAGTCCTTCGCTTTCTTCGATAGAAAACTTTGTAGTACTACATGTACCTGGTTATCCTGTAGTCATCAAAGGTCAACATTTCCTTTGAATTTCCAGCTGGATAGTTGACGGACAAGAAGTGTCACTGAAATGGCAACGTTCCTATTCACCGCACATCCAAAGCTAGATGTTTGTTACTGTAACCCTTTTCTTCTCTTGTCAGCAGCACTGGATTTTTTACCTGCTATTTGCTGAGTGCTGCATAGTCTGATGCATTGATTTAAGCAACAGCATTAACTGCATTGTTACTTTGTGCCATTCAATGCCTCTTTGGTAAGATTTCANTCAGGCGGATTGATGTTTATTTATCACTGTTGGTTACATGACGTCATCAATATTTGTATAGTCAACAATTTTAGTGACGTCATAAATAAACAAGCATAGTGACGTCACAAACAATACCAAGACAAAGAAAACATCTACTTATAATACATTGCAAAAATCTTTGTGCTTTCAAGCTGGGTTTGATGACCTTTATAAACATATTTTCTTTAATTTCTCTTGCAACTACATCGTCGCTATTCAGTTTGTAAATAGGTAACACATGAAAATCATCTTTAGAACATTGATGCATATGTTTATAAAAGTCCTCAAACCCAGCCTGAATGCACAATGATTCCTGCAATGTATTGCATGTAGATGCCTTCCCCGTCCTGGCACCGTTCGTGACGCCACCGCGCCTGCCCATCCATGACGTCACCAAAATTGTTGACCACACACACATTGACGACGTCATGCAACCAAAGGTGACAAACAAACATCAATCCGCCCGAAGAAGCCCCAAATGGCAGAAAGGCCCAGCGGACGATCTGAAAAAAATATGTTTTTATTCTATATTTTCCTTCGCAAGGACGTTTGAGGACTTTTATAAACATATGCATCAATGTTCTAAAGATGATTTTCATGTGTTACCTATTTACAAACTGAATAGCGACGATGTAGTTGCAAGAGAAATTAAAGAAAATATGTTTATAANCAGTTTGGAAAATATCAAGTGTAATCGAGTTATTTTATTTTTTACCAATAGCAGACATCATTGTCCCTCTCTCAGCGACGGTAGAATTTTGATTATTTTCTGCATTGTAAATAGACCATGTTACACTTTAATTTCAAAGTTTATATCATCTAATCTGAATTTTTAAAAAAATGATGCACATTTGTTCGTGCGTAGAAAACACGTCTCATGCAGTTCATGCCCTTTTTGAATTGATTTTCAAAGGATGAGTATCTATAGGGCCCTTTTTCTGGCCCCAATATATTCGGATTTATATTTCCTTTTTTTGTTAAAAAATGTCCTTTTGCATGTAAGTCTACTTAAATGAGTAAAGTTGTAAATTTCAAGTCAAAATTTTAATTAGAAAGGAAATTATTGAGAAATAAAAACACTTTTTTGGGGGGAAATTACCTAAAACAACCCCCTTCTTAATCCTTCGTTATATATAAACAATCTTTAAGTGACGATTGAATATCTGCCATTTTTCATTCTGCTACATATGCCTGTCTAATTTATACATTTTTTCAAATACAGAAATGGTATTATTTTCGTTTTTTAGGTCATTTTGAAAACAGCAAACTATGTTTGTGATTTACTCTACCCCTTTTGGTACCCCTAGAAACCCACTTTCGGTTAAAGTTTTACCTCAGTTTTTCCGCATGTCATACAATAGGACATCTTTGAAAAAAATAAAAGAGGTGAAAATCCGATTATACCGGGGCCCCAAAAAAGGCCTTATAGACACTCATCCTTTGTTTTCCTGCTTATCCACTGTCACTAGGTGCATATTTATTATAGCTCATCTGATGTTATCTAAATAATAGACTCAGTCTTTACCTTTAAAACATTTGTTCAAATGTCTTTCCTTTTCTAAATGTGTGTAGGGTTTATGTCCCGTATTTGACTATTATTGATTTATAATGCTGATTGTTTCATATATTTGTACTGCATTGTGCTCAACTGTAATGTAAATGAAACATATTGCTACCTCTTCTACATGTATAAACGTGATTAAATTTTTGAAATTTTGATTTGAAATGAAGCGTTAAAGCTGACAAATAAAAGTTATGCAGCGTTCAATATAGTTTATTTTTAGAATGCTTTGCAGATGTTCACCCGTGACTATCTCTTCATGCTACTGTTTCTAAGTAAGCGGCGACACATCAGTTCCTTCCTTACTTGGTAACGAGTTTGGGCCTCTCTGGGTATGAAAAGCACATTGCCTGTTAAACCGGTTATCATTCTAACACTGACAGTCCTGCGATTCAATACACCGCGTGACCTGCAAGCACTCGTGTGACTACATGGAAACGCTGCAACGCAGGTTGCTATCTCCTAGGCACCCTCGGAAATTGTATATGCAAAAATAAAGATATTAAAACACTCATATCTGAGCGATAAATATCATATATATCATCCGTATTTCCACCTACATAAAACCGCTCCTACGCACGAGTATTTGTTATGATATCCAGATCTCCCTCGTGGAGACGCTTTATTAGCAAATCACGTGGAAAAGCCGCGGGATTTTGTAAGTGGTCCATTCGGATGGAAACAGTAAAAACATGTTATGCAATTGGAAATGCATGTAGTATTGTTTTCACACAGGATGTGATCTCTATTGCTATTCTAGTGTTTTTCCCGCTTGCTATTCAAGGTAGGTTTCACCATGTATTGTATGTTCTTGCTGGTCCGTCAATCCTTTCTTGTGCCGATTTTGAATTAAATATTTGATTTTATTTCGTTGGCTAATATATTTATATATTGCACACATGCGTCGAATTATGTCCTTCATTTCTATATTCCTCAACTGATCTGATAAACACGTAGGTGTAAAACATTGAGATAATATCGGCAAGGTATAGACGTGTCGCCTTGCGCATACGTTTACCAAATCATAACCGATTTTGTATTTTCAATGGGGCTTTTATACTTGTAATTACTGAGCCCAGGACAAAACCGAATAACCAATTTGATAGCTAATGGTCGTCACCAACCAAGCACAAACGAAATTGACGGCGTTTCCTTAAATACGATTATCGGAGCTGATAGTCATTCGGAAACATCTCAATTGCACTCGGAACAGTTGAACTTGTATCTTAATATGTTTTTAACTTGCGCTATCAGGTATTTTTTGGATGCTGAAGTGACTGTATATTGTCGTTATGTTATCCGGATTTTGACTGTTCTTTTTTCGTTGTTATTTGCCCTGTCGTGTGTGATTTTATTTAATGTAAATAATATATCATGTTGATTACATTGCTAGATTAGACTGGTTTGGGATTTGTAGTGATGACTTTATCTTTGTATTTTGTGATTTGCTAAACGTTATATACATCATTGTAAATGTGATCACGTATTGTACTTCATTTTCAAAATACAGTTATAATTGTATTTAATGATGCTATGGATTGATTATTTATTATTTTGAATATTCTGATACATGTTTATTATTATGATATGATATATAATCATCCCAACATTTACTTAAACTTTGATACCTTCTTAATATGCAAAATGCTAAAATAATGTTAAAAGAGAGCCAGGAAACAGATATCTCGGGCAAAATCTAAGATGAAATATGAAGTTGATATGAAACTGACTATAATTGGCCTACTTTTGTTTTATTCTTTGCTTTTCGTAAAGTGGGTAAATGAAGAACACACCTTTCTTTCGACAGAAGTACACTTCGCCAGAAGTCACTCCGCTGAATACAATCCTTAAAAGCAATACGTTTTCCAATTAATTCACTGAGGAATTTGGTGAAATCGCCTTCTCTCTTAATTTCATGTTATTGAGACGGAAATAGGTTTCCATTTGCAGCAAAGCTATTTAATAATTTTACACCGTATAACGATATTTGTTTCTCATGAAAAGTGAGAAAGGAAGAATTTGTCTGACGAGTTGCTCTGTGTGTTGCTTTAAATGTTTATGATGTGTGTCAGGACATTACATTATCGTGGATTGAGATAAATTGATAAGGCCCCCTCCCTAAATTATCCATCATTGAGAAAATAATGCTTTTTCGATTGTCTGTTGATCATGTAAGGTACCTTGCTGTCAAAAAACCAAAATGGCGTCGCTTAAAAATGTTATCTGCAATAGCGCAATGTCCGTGCACAGTTTACAAAATAGTTGTGGAAGTACTTCGAATATCAATAATCTAATTTATTTGGTAAGAGACACTTATAAACTCTGAGGTCATGCTGCATGGAATTTTATTTTTCTCATGATGCCTTCAATTACGAATAGTTGTCAGCTATCGGTTAACTGTCGTCACATTGTATAATTATCGCAAAAATAAAAAATAAAAATGCCCTTTTCAACAAAGGAATTGCATGCAAATCACATTTTTGCAATACCTTTTACAGAATTAGAGTTGTAATCTATGGCAAGCCAACTTAACATTTATTCAAGGAGCAATGTCGATCCTGTATTTCATCGAATTATATAAGATATCTTATATAATTATATAAGATATCTCATATACAATAAAGATATCTTATATCTATATGAGATATCTTATATAGCATATGAGATATCTTATATAGCATATGAGATATCTTATATACGATATAAAATATCTTATAACGATATAAGATATATTATATACTATATGAGATATCTCATATAGAAATTAAATGAGATATCTTATATACGATATAAGATATCTTATATAGCATATGACATATCTAATATAGCATATGAGATATCTTATATACGATATAAGATATCTTATATACGATATAAGATATCTTATATAATTGAAATATCGTTGCTATATAAGATATCTGATATAGAATGAGATTTCGTGGCATTAAAAACCAGAAACTAATTTCTCCCTCGAGAATCATTTGGAGCACATTCAGGATTGCATTGGGCGCAATGGCGGAGAGGGATGGTACGGATACGGAGAGGGATACGCTATTCGATGGTATTGAAAAATGGATTATAGCGGCCAAAGCAGAGGCTGCCATTTCCCGCACACTTGAAGTGGGCTCAGACATGATGGCGGCGACAGGAACACGTGTTGTTACAACAAGCCTAGTGTCCCTACGTGGATCCTTGAGATATTCCGGACGGGGAGACTTCTTTTTCGACATTTTGTTAAAATCTCGTTCTTATATAAGATATCTTATTTAGTAACGAGACTTTAATTATATAAGATATCTTATATAGCTATATGAGATATCTTATATATTATATAAGATATCTTATATAGAAAATTAAATGAGATATCTTATATACGATATAAGATATCTTATATAGCATCTCATTTAATTTCTATATAAGATATCTTATATACTATATGAGATATCTTATACAGCATATAAGATATCTTATATAGTATATAAGATATCTCATATGCTATATAAGATATCTTATATATTTTTTTGAAATACAGGATCGACTTTGCTCCTTGAATAAATGTTGGCTTGCCGTAGTAATCTGTATTAAACATCTTATGCATTAATTCAATAGACAACATATGTGAAAATCCTTAAAAAACATTTGTTTAGGTTTGGTTTGGTTTGTTTGTGTTTTACGTCCTATTAACAGCTATGTTCATTTAAGGACGTGCCCGGTTTTGTTGGTGGATGAAAGCCGGCGTTCCCGGAGGAAAACACCGACCTACGGCCATTGCCTGGCGACTGCACTACGTAGAACTCAAACCCGCGACCCAGTGGGGTAGTGGTAGCAAAATGTCAGACATCTTAACCACATGGCCACCGCGGCCCCTCCTCAAAAGAAATAAAACACACAAAAACATAGAAATAAATTACCGAAACACGAGCCTCAAAAGAGAATGTGATTCCTGTATGTCACGTGACATTTGTCATATCTCCATGTAGACCGAGGAACACCAATGATAACAATCTGTACAACAGAACAAATTTTACTTCAGAAATCAACACAGAGTAATAAAATTGGAATCCAAAGTACCTCGGTAGCCGTGATCGATAAGCTGCACAGTGCAATTAAACGTGAGTTTCAGACCATTTACTTTACAAAGGATTTGTGTTCGATTCCCAATGGTCCCGGAAAAAAGACAACGCTGTCTGCTAGATTAAGTAGTTATCTTCCTGATGGCCCTGTGGTTTTCTCTTGCGGGCAATCCTCTAAAAAGAAGATATCATTTGCTCCCTTAGCGGTATCGTCATACATTCTGAAAGCTTTTCAGAGCCTTTGTTTGTTATTTACAATGTACATGACGTAACATAAAGCTCATTATCTCTTAAGTCGATACGAAAAGACAACAACCAGAAATCCAGTGGGCATTACATCTTATCATCTGTCCTGTTAATTGAAATATCACGTCGTATTTATAACAAGCTGATCACGATAACTTTGGATAGCAAACCCTTGTTTCACTAAGACGACCTGAGTTCGATTCCCTGATCGGACATGAGTCGACTTTTCCGGTACTGCTTTAATTGGATGCTGTTAAACTTACACGCGACATATTCACTTTTAATTATGTAGTCAGAAAATGAGAATGACTGAAAATAACATAAGGGGAGAAAACACTGTTTACATGGCGACGAAGGGTAAAATCACGGTTACCGCTATAGTTGGTAACTTAAAGGATTTATTTAATGAATGAAATCAACTATTTTAAGAAGGGATCGGAGACGATACCAAAAATGAAAGTTATCAGATATGTTCTATCAATAGTACCAATTACCTTTGTTTTCAACCAAAGAATGTCCAAATGTAACATCGTATCAGAAGAATGTTCGTAAAATTATACGTAAAGTTTCATAGCATTTGGAAGAGATATTAAGTTTGTAAAGCAATGGTAAACTCAGTAAAATGTACAAATACATACAAAGGAATGAAGATGTGTTTGTAAACGTATATGTGAAGTGTATGTAATGCAATGAGGTCAAAGTTCTATTCATAGTAAAAGCGACGGATTTTTACCCCAGAAGGTTGAAATACGAAAATGAAAAAATGGATAATGTTGATGGACACATGTGAAGCTTGATGAAATCACGTGATAAACAAATGCTGAAAATGACAAGGTCGTCGAGGACACGTGCGGTACATATATGTGACTCATTGCGATTATAATTGACTGCTAATTACGGTCTCTACGCTTGTTTACGTAGCAAGAATAATTATCACTCACAAGCATGACGTGAGAGTTATCGATAATTATAACAAAAGCGTCAGATAATATCATTCATCCTGTGTTCCCTTTCTTAGACAACAGGTGCCCATCAAATCAGTCATACATTATGTGTTGCGCCGGAGACTGGGGTTCACGAGCCCAGCGTATAGCTGTCTGTCTGATTCTATGAACAATGGTAGCTTGCACTTACCGCAGCTAGTCTAGCTGGTATGTTCGCATCAGCAGACATTGTCCTGAAATATCTGACTCTTTATCAAGTTATACATGAACCGAAAGTGATGCCAACTAATACCCTCTATATAGCCGCCAAGTTATGGCCTTTATATAGCCAAAGACGTGTGAAACTGTGTATGACATAACACACAAAACGGTACCGGAGAATCGTTTCACGCGTCTCTCTTCGGCGTGTAAAAGAGACATGATCGCTTTGTATGCTGCCAACAATGGAAATATGGCGTTGAAATAAGAGATCGGATTCCATCTAAGTTAACTTACAAGTGTTCCGATCATGCGTACTTGTTTAACAGTTTTATTTTTTTCGTTGTGCTTAGACGTTCAACTTGGAAATGTATATAATGGGAATTTTCATATGAAGAATGTGATCTGTGCGACATGATAGGGATCTACAATGATCTAGACTCGAAATAACGTGATACTCAGTCATTTAATTAGGTGAGTTTATATCCATTTTCCTATTTTCCCAATTTAAATGTTCTACGTTTTTTGATAGAAAGTTTGAAAATCGTTTATTTTAATTATAAAGCTTTATATATATCAGGGAAAGTATTTACCCAAAGTGTCAATACGTTCCAAACAACTTTTATTTATCGTTATAACGCTGTATTGTTTATATTATTGTTATCAGTTTGAATCTAACCTCGTTCCCATGTTATATATATATATCCACTTACATTAGTAGTGCATTCTCAAATTATAACGCATATAGAACGAGAAAGGAATATGTGTTTTATGAGACTGTAACACCATTTGGTCATGTGGCAACTACTGTGACGTCATCGATTTTATTGTGACAACACTGACTTATGCTGTCACAAGAACTTTACGAGCTGACGTCAGAGGAGCGAAATAACTCATAGATATCATAACTACTCTGTTTGAATGGAAATATGACATGTATGTTGTTGTTGTTTTTGAAATGGTGCTATGCTCATATAGCACTGTGAAACATATTGCCATTGTTAATACGTACTGCTGCCGGGCTCTGTTGCGTTAACAAATATAATAGTGATGCATTTTGGTGAACAAAAGCACCTTTGTGCAAGATGGTGTTTTTTTTTTTGCTTTAACGTTTCAGATAATGTTTCGTTTTGACATTTTAAACCATTTCATTTTTGCCAAAGTTTTTCGATATTTACCAATGTATGGGATTGTCAATCATTCCACCACTGTCAGATAGCATTATATACTCTACCAGTAAAACGTGTATGAATGTCACGATTCCATAGCTGACGACGTCATCTCTTTAATGACGTCATTATGGTAACGTTGGATACAGGTTAATTTTCCTAGAAGGTGACTGTTATATATATTGAACAAACAAATTTTGCACAAGTTGCATAATTATATTATTGACCGCTCGTTATAGATGATCTGAAAATTCATACGTTTTATTGTAACCTTCCTAACCGCCCGGGCGATATTAATAATATCATTATACAAGAACGATAAAGGTTTTTTTCGGCTGACAATATTATGTATAATCGACTAAACATATCCATTCAATTATTTTGGTATTATATATATTGTTGGAACTGTTTAACTATCTTGTATGTACAACATAATATCTCATTGTAGTACTTATAGCTTTCCATCGTGTACGTACAGGAAAGTATCTTCACACAGCATACTATTGTGTACGTAGTAATAAGTTGTACGTACCAGAATGAGATGATATGCTGTACTTACAAGTATGATAATTTTAAATTAAATTTAAAGGTGACGCGTATGTGCCTCCTTAGTTGTACCATTTTAACCAGATAGCTTAGCAAATGTACCACTGTTGGTAATATGCACGCCCTTACATGAGTTAATCAGCGTGGACATTTCAGATATATCATTGTCTACACTAGTGAATTAGTCAACAATTATAAAACGCGAGACTATATAGCTAGTGGCCTTGGGTGTCGCACTGATTTGAACTTATCCGTTTGTTTAGCAACTTAGTGATGCCATGAGTAACTCATTAATTAAACAGCAACGATGTTATGGTGTTATTTGTTCTTTTGTACGACAAACTATTACATGAAGTACTGTACTGTAGGTACAATGTCTGAAGACTAGATATTGTGCGTCCCTACATTTATTTTTTGACGGTGGACCTCTCGTATCCCCCTTGCGGGCGGGACGCCAAATTAGGTAATAATGAACAAGCCCCCTGTGGATTCATACATTTGTCATCACCAGGTTGCCCCTATAATAATACCATCTGACTTCTAAAACACGCTGTTGATAGAGAATTTGAACCGAAACTTTAATTTTCTTTCCAGTACACAAAAAAAAGTCTTTGGGCCATACTTAAAATATATTTTTTTCTTCTTGTTAATTAAACATAAAAACAATCCTCAGAACACGGAAAATCGCTTCTGAGACGTTCTAGAAAACACAACTTTTTGGGGGAGATCCCCCAAACCCTCCTTACGGGAAGGGGAAGACCCCCTCTGGTACCCTCCTCCTCCTCGCGCTACACGCTCGGGGTGCTGCCTTGGCAGCACACCGTTGACTATTGAGAAAAAAATTATCGCCCCCCCCCCCTTTTAGAAAATCCTGGATCCACCCCTGCTAACTATTTTGTTACTGTTACGGTAGTATTGATTTTTTGTGTGGGCAATATTTTCAGTTTGTTATATTATTGTAATGTTTGCAACATGATTCTGTTTAATCCTTTGTAGTATATGCTGATTTTACCTATAAGTGGCAGTGTTAATTACAAAAAAAGATATACATGATGACGAAATTAATCCGCACGCTCTGACAGATTTAGTGTTTCCTGCTTCAGTCGTGGCACCCGTCCAGATTTCTCGCGTATGAATCAAGAGCTGTTTCTAGGTCACCGATGTCTCTAGGACAAATGATAACATCTTAATTTAGGATCCCTGTCCCACTGCACTGCCGTTATTCTTATTCACAGTAGTCTCCACTTCACTTCCGCTTAAATTCTGTATCACATTTTGGCCTAGTACACTTGGTAGCTCAATCGGTTAAGGCGATAGTTTATCACTCTGAAGTGAAAGGGTTCGAATCCCGGTCTAGCTCCGCATAATTGTTTACACTCAAAAACACTTTTTTGAATATATTTTGTTTATTTCATCTTTATAAATTTCTGAACAAGTCGTGCAAGCTGTGCGTTTCTTTTCAGAAATAATTTATTTCCGTTATGGTCATGCTGGCAATTAACAGTTTCCAATACCAAGTTTCATTTTTGAGCAGTGGTACGGGGATCCTTAAGGGGATACCTATTTATAAACTTTTTATCCTCAATATTTAATATGTCATCAAGATATAGAAGATTATACAATATCGTTTTATACAAACTTGTGTCAAATGGTGAAATCTGTATTCATTAATTTACTATGCAACTGCGTTTTTAACTGTGAACTTGATACTTGTCCGATAAACTGATATGTTTTTCGTATGGTAATGTATAGGGAAACTAGTTCAATCTTACCATAGGATATTCCGATCTCTTGTCATATCCGACGTACAATAGTAATCCGGACAGCGATTGTCGGACTTGATAGGTTCCATGAAATGACATTTTAGTGAAGTTTTATATTCTGGTCACAACATTATCCACGAGAATATAGTTTGATACTGCTTATGAAAAATTCATTTCGAGAAATTGACAAAAGACAACGTTTTCTTGGCGTTNGGGGGAGGGGTTTCCTGAAGCCCAAAAAACCCCTCTGGATCCGCCACTGGTAATGAAGACATGCTTGACTGTACAACCGTACGTTTTAGCCGCAGCTGCCGGTGACTTTCTAGCTAACAAAAATGTCTTTCCAGCCTAGGAGATAAAGAAATTCTCGCTTATTAACCTAGTTTCTTTGGAATACAAGTACAGACATTTATTCTGAACCAAAATCATCATCCAAACAACATCTCAATCATTGTTATAAATGAGTGATATATTTTACGTTTAAATCTATTAATATCGTATTTCCTGCTGTTTGAAAATCACCCTGCGGCACTCTCTCAGTGCGTCGTGCATCCTCTAATTGGACCTGTTCGTTTTTATTTAACTCCAACTGTGAACAGAAATATCTGATTAGAGGTATATCTCATGATACTTTTAATTCCTCCTTGCGATGTATTGTGTATTCAAAGCGACAATTCAAGCTCATACGTGTAACTGACAGCGTGTGGTCGGTCGACAACGTAGTGCTGTACATGTTTACTTCTCAATGAAAGGCCCGGATATTGCGTTATTATGGTGGTAGCTATTTTATCTCCGGTTTTTCCAAAAGACGAAACTGACCACACTGGACGTTGGCTGCAGATCAAGTTATTATCAACTACGTAAACTTACGTAATTAGGAGATAAACATTTTCAGGTTGTCATTTGACTAAATAGCCCATTTAAATTTCTCTTAGTAAACATTAATATACTGACAAATTGTTGTATATTTACAAGACAATCGCGTGATGTTCATTAAGAACATGAAACTAGTTAATAGACTTATACCATCAGTGTCCTGGGTTCGACGTGGGTGTTACACTGGCACTATCTGATGTACAGGGAATAATGTTTGCCTTGCATTCTAGTATGCATTAATCTTGGTTGAGGAGTTCGTCACATCGATAACCATCTACAGTACGTAGTTGTGTTCCCGTGCGTGACTACTGCAGAGCATTGCTCTCTGACCTCTAACATTAGCTGATTCACGTGTAGGAACACAAAATGTAGGGTATATTGGCCGCAATTCATTATATGACATTGACGACAATACATCAGTCGTACAAATCGGAATTGTATGTCTTGAACAAGTACAGGGGATTAAGTATAATTACAAGAAGCACTTTTCATATACATGTAGTAGGGTAGTACAGCTATACATACTGAACTATATTAATATACTACAACGAACATACAAGCATTAGCTGTCCATATCTTTTGTGTTCTGGTCTTATGGATAATAGTTACATTACCTATAACAATTTTTGTCTCGCCTGCGACTGAAGGCGAGACAAAGGTTCTGCTTTTCCGGAGGCGCCGGGGCCGGGGCCGGCAGAGGCATCGTCAAATGTTGAGGTTTTGCGATTAGCTCTGTTTCTCAGTAACGATAGGTAATACAACCTCCAAATCTGTTACATAGTTATGTCATAAAGTGTACATCTCAATTTAGTACAAAATAGAAGTTTGAAAGGCAGTGGTCTCTTGTTGGTTAAAAAGAACGTAGACTTTGAGTGAATTTTGAGAAATGGCCATAACTCTATCTCCGATTGGGTGTCAGACTGATTTCAGAATTGGTGTAGGTCTCCATTGAACAGTATTGTGTAACATATACTAATATTTATAGCTGTTTTATGCTTTACTTTTATATTTTGCCTTTTTCCTCTGTTCCTAGAAAATAATTTCTTACCAACAAAATCCACCCTACTTGCATTTTACTTATCACATCATGAATGCCAAGCTTCTGTATTTTGCCCCGATTCTCTAATTGCTGTTGATGGTCAAAGCGGGAAAAGGCGAGACATATGATTCCGTAGAATGCTTGGTGTATGTTATTTGTACATAAAAATAGCTTCACGAGAACCTTAACATGATAAGATTTATGTATGAACAAAGGGCAGAGGCGTGTAAATCAATGCTAATTATTGCTTATGTCGTAATTTAGAGTATAACTCATAGTTCATAGTGTACAGCAAAGTATACTAGGTTATTTAGTACGCTCGTGTAAATAGGTTCATATCAATATGAGCTGCTTGAAATCAGTGTTAACTAGTCTAAACAGTGTAGAGAAGTGTAATTAGTATATGTACAATGTATATGCTGGTGTAATCAGTGTAAATTAGAAACTCGGTAATAATACAGCAATATCAGTAAGTGTTAACTACGTTTTTCATTGTAAACAAGTTTATGTCAATCCGCTTAAGTTAATGTATTTTTTTTGCAAGTCAGTGTAAGCTAATGGAAATCAGTATCAATCAGTGTAAACTACGTTTATATTGTTAGTTAGTTTATATCATTTCGTGTAAGTTAGTATAAGGTTTTAGTGAACAATCCGACATAACATTCGTTGTAAGAAAATGTTTTTGAATTGCAGTAAATAAATAACATTTCGATCCAAAAAGTAATAAATAATATAATAATCACCTAAACTATGATAATCTTGAATGTGATAGACATTATATAGTGGAGTTTTTTTTATATAAATAGAGAAAAACGTTCGTATTCAATGAAAAGCAATCCACGACTGACGTTACAATTTGACAAAACAGACTGAAGATTCATGGAAATAGGCTTGATATTTTGGTCACATTCTAAAAATTTACGAAATGTAATTACGATACATGAGCTTCACTGTAGCGTAAATCAGAGTAAAACTTGTATAGGGTAAATATTTTCTCACTACCAACACTGGTCACAATGGAAACGTTTGTGAGAACCAATCCATTTAACCAAGATGGCAATACCACTAGTCTGATCAAAATGTGATTACGGCACAGACACCTTCAATATCAATTTGATGCTTTGTCAATCAATCAACGTAACCTTGTAAATCCGAATATTTGCTGCGATGAAAAGGATAAGGCGGATTGGCTGTTCCAGAAAGTAAATGAAATCTATTGTAAATCTATGTCATTGTTCTAAATCTAAACATATAATTAATTATACAACCTCCTAGAATAAAGCGGCCGTAGATGTACGCATGGCTTTCCAAATTGAATTCAAAACTCATCTAGGGTCATCATTCATCCTCGAATATAATTAATTTATATCTAGGTATTCAATTGGACAATCACGAGACTCGTTGATAGCGACATCGCTAGTCCTCGACACTGGTAACGATGACATGGACATTCTTTATGAAGGAAAGGTTAATATGTTGCTTCTGTGGAAGGGAGATTTACTATAGTGTAATCGAAGTCCTCCTGTTTTGATTTGTTGATTAGGTGAGCATAGTTTTTTTACTTTTGGAAAATGCGAAGAAAGAAAGTTGTAAAAATGGTTTCTGTGGTAACCTTAAGGTAAGTGGTACCACTGTTCAAGCTATAATCGCGAAAAAGAGTTCCACGTAAGACTTAGGGTATCAATATTGTATAAAGAAGAGGAAGTTATCTTTAATATATTTTTTTCTGGTTTAGAGTAACTTCCCCTGACAAAGTATTCGTGATTCATAAATCACACTGACTGTGCATTTGACGATTCCTGATTAATGCTCAACGGAGTCGATGGTAATAATGCATATCCATGTCTGGAGAATAAAATGATATGCAAATCTATCTCGAAATCACTGGTTATTCAAGGATACACAATAACAAAAGCATGTAAAACAAAGGGCCGCACTAGTTTTGTATTAACCTTCCTTTGATTAATTGATGCAATGTGAAAACAAGACTCGTGGACATGCTAGGGAACATACAAATCTCCGAGAATGCATTGAAACATCTTCCAGCACCAGCAATGCTGTGAAATGGTGTCTACAGAACAGTTCAGAATCTTCTCTTGAGACCTAACACTCGTTTGTCATGATCGTTATGTTGAGAACGAAACTGGAAGCGACATGTTATGGCCTCACAGATTCAGGTTTTGCGTTACTGACACGCGAATGAATGAGTCGTTTTAAAATAATGCTTAAACAGTAATTAAATATATCACAATAAAACACTGCTGTTTCATAACCTCTTTCTGGACGACAAATTGATATAAAAGACTTGTAAACGATACCTCGAACTATGCAAAGCCGTTTTGTTTTAGCTTTTCGCTGTTTTTATTGTTGTTCAACGTATATGTGCCTGTACCTGCGAGACAATGGAGAGTGCTTCCGTAGTAACACAATCTCATACTGACGCAAGCAAATGGTAACATACTTCCCGAAAAAAAGGTTTGGGTAATACAACAAAACTTTGAAAACACGATTTGTTTGGCATTTTGTGAAAGGTTTATTGTTCTTTAAACAGCTAATTTCACATAGAATATGCAGTGACGTAACGAGGAAAGTACAATGATTGAATTGTGCAGTGTTTATCAAATATAGGCCAAAATTAACATATTTTTTTTAAATTAGATAACTTTTTTTCGTCCCTTCACAACGCAATGAGGGCTCATTAAAGTACATTTGAAATCTTAACATTGTAAAGTACAATTTATACTTATAGTTAATGAGATCTATTGTATTTAAAAAGCTTTCTTTTCTATTATTCTATATTTTGTTGTCATTTAACTTGAACTGTTTTAGATTTTTTGATACATGTTAAGGGGATGGGTTTTACCAGATGGTTTGTTGTTTGCTGCGTAACGTTAACGTTCAACGGTACGTACAGTTCCTATAATGTAAATCAATACTAATGTACATACTTGCGTTTATGAAGACAAATAAATAATCTAAAATTGATGTACTAACCAGAGAGACCGCCATGCAGCGTATATTTATAAAACAAAATAAGACGGTAGGTATTCAAATACTTTTTACTGTCTTAGACAAATATGATAACTACACCATATCCCGTTTTCAAAATAAGATGTTTAAATCAATCTTAAAATTCTTTTGACAAATGCATTGGTCTTTCTCTGTAAACTAAACCAAGTAAAGCGATAAAATCAACGTATTAAAGAACAAATTTTTCTTAGCTGTTATTAGTAATTTAATCAGCATCACGTCCTGTTTTAACATACAGCAAGCAGACATGCGTAATATATAGAGAATATAGAGAATAATACATGCCTTTTTTTCCATATCGCACCCAGTATCAACCCGAAACTCCAATATCAGCCAGAGGGCCGAAGGCCAGATGACTGATATAGGTCGAGGGTTGATACTGGGTGTGATATGGAAAAAGGCATGTTTTATTCTGTCTTTTACCTACTAGCTTATAAGATACGGATAGATCTTCTATCTTATGATCTATTTAGGGTTCCGAATTACGTTGTTGGTGGTAGATTGGAAAAATTAGAAGTGTTCCAGAAGGGCTATGATACGTGTTTTGCGGGCTGATACGGAGAGGGCTGATACGGATTCAGGTGTGTGATACGGCGAGGGCTGATATGGATCAAAGCAATTGTGTCGTATTGCATATACACAAAACTCGTATTTTTTAGTAAGTAAGTAATAAAACCTTTTTACAAGGTTTGGTCATTAGATTAACCGTCTATTAACATATTAGGTAATTTAAGGATATGTGTCTATGAGTGTTATAGATATACATTTGTATACACGTGTGGGCTGTAGGCGGTTTGTTGGTGAATCGTCTCCATGCTTTAAGTACAACCTCACTGAAATACTATGCCGAAGACAACCAGCACAATACTCTATCCGGTCACTTCTGACAACGGGTAAACAAGAGGATGCGCTTCCCTTTTAGGCTGCACGTGCAGCAGGGAGTACACATTACCATTCTTAAAGACTTTGTATGTCCCGGCTTGGAAACAGATTATATTACCTCCCCTCTTGTGTAAACATTCGGCAATATAGTCAAAAGCGGGTTGGTGTCATAGGAGGGGTTCAAGAATAGAAACAAGAATAAAGAAGGGAGAGCAAACGACAATTCCCCGACTGTCTTGTAATACACATTATTGTCATCAAAGTGTTATTATACTCTTGTAATGTCCCGCATTACTACATAGGACAATCTCTGCTATAAAGGGAAAGTAAACTCCACTTCTTCTTGTCTCTCCCCTCGACGAGTTAAGTGCGGTTGTACCTATCCAGCATAGCTCTCATATCGTCGATGGAGAATAGGAAGAAATCCGCACATAGTTAAATCATAACAATGTTTGATATTATGTCGAGTAATTCCGTCAGTCCCGAAGAAACGTTTCAATGAATGTCAGAACTAATTTTAAAAACTGTTATATATTTGTATGCTTTTTCTTAATAACAAATGTTTCTAGATGAACTGGATAAACCTTCTCGACTAGATTTCTGGTTTTGCGCGATTTTTGATCTAGCATATTAGTATTCCCATAATGCTTTGAATGTGCATGTCTTGCGCGTTGGAAAATTCAGCAGCAAAACATATTTACGTTTCGTGACTATGACCATAGCCTAGGGCGGCATCAGTGCATAATTTGTTTAGAACAGTTTCAATGTGTAGACCATAGCCTGGAGCGCAAAAGCGCGTAGTTAGTTTAGAACAATTTCAATTCGGGGGAAAAGATTGCACTCATTTATTACTTCGTTCAGTTATTGGAAGGAGCATAAATACTTCATCTTCCAGCTTGCAAGCCAGAGTAATTATCTCATGAGCAATAATTATGGTGCCGTATTTTTTTTCCAATCAAGATCACCAATAAATTGTCAACACTGGTTGTTAAATTTTCAAATGCTCTTTAATAGTGATGCTACAAATTGGTTTGCCAGTTTCAAAAAGTAAAAAAAACATCAAGAGAGTCTTAGTGTCAACAAAACAGTAATTCCGAAAATCAAACAACTTCGGCTAAATATGAACAAAGGAAAGTTTGGTGTGGAGACCATTGAAAAAGTACAAGGACAATAAGACCAGGTATTCTGGGGAAGTAAACGTGTTCTGCTTCATCGACGACACCCGCCATGTAAATATTGATCAAATCCATGTAATGACACGTCATAAAAGTGAGAACCGGGGAAATGACAACAAAACAATAAGGCATGCTAATGAGCATAAATCAAAAACATAAATCATTGAATTTTCATCAACCTGTATATTTGGAAACCCTATAATGTAAGTTGTCTGTCAGCGGGAGACATCTATCACAGAAATAGATTTCGGGAATGCTACTATCAAGCAAGGGAAAGTGGAAGATCGGAAAATCAAAATCGTCCCGATTCTCGTGATGCTTTATTGTAAGCTGACCCTATAAGTCGTGTTGTAAGTAAAGATCGAACGAAGCGCTGAAATAGAAGAGTCTGCAGTGTCCCCGATTTCAAGCTCGGAAGGATATATTCGATGAACGTGGTCGATTAATTCCTAGTGTCCTCGATTTCAAGCTCGGAAGGATATATTCGATGAACGTGGTCGATTAATTCCTAGTGTCCTCGATTTCAAGCTCGGAAGGATATATTCGATGAACGTGGTCGATTAATTCCTAGCTATTTAAAGACAGCACACTACATATATATCTGAACGTTAAATTGAAGGACTTGGCAAGGTTTCTGTTACAAGTTCTAATAATCTCATCAATAAATTTTACCTTGTACGAAAACAAAGACAAAGAAAAGGGACAAAGTTTCTTCCAATAGTATGCCTACAGTTTGCTGAAAATCTTGCAGCCTAACTCGCGAAGTTATTGTCATCGAGGCAATCATCCATTCTCCCTATTTCATCCTCAGTATAATCCGTTTTTGTTATTTTTTTTCATTGTTTTTTAAAGAAATGCTTCAAAGGAGTTTTCAACAATATATTTGTAAAGCCGTTCGTATCTCTTGGAAAATGAGAGAAAATGAGAATGAAAGCTTTTCTTCGGTTAAGTATGAGGTACAGTTGTATATTTTTGTGTAAAGCGTGATAATGTCCGAAAGTTCTGATAAAAGAAACACTTGAGGGTGGATGCTCAAAGTTGGTCAATGGATATTGTGATTACTTTAAATCCCTATTTCATTAATTCCACTTCTTGGGTATAAAGTGTCACAATACAACTGTAATATTTATTTAATAGTACTTGAACATCGTAATAAAACAAAGTGGGGATAATGGCTTATGAAGAAGTTTGTGATTTTTTTAAAGCAATAGAAACAAGGCAGGACCATGTCCTTGGTATTCGGAAAGATCGTAATAATAATAATGATAATATACAAAAAAACGTCCTATCTAGCTAACATAAACCAATCTAAAACGCTTTACAGTACATAGATATGCAATGAATACAATTAGCACATACATTAATCGAAACAATTTTGAGAAATTCACAGGAGCTGCCTTATCAGGTGCTAACTACTAGTCCTGTGCCTTCTGGCTAATATCTCCATAATTATGTGTGTATGCCTGCATGTGTGTCGGATATGTAATGGGTTCTGTTTGTAGTGGACCGTATTTCCAACGGCATCCTTCAAACTGCTACCTCACTTGAATGCTACTGCACAGATACCACAACATCCACCCCAGACCAATTTATACTCCACCTGGGTTGTTGGAGTTTTGTGGGAAGGAGAAGAACACTTTCTCTGAATATCCATGTGTACGACGACTTCGGGGATCGAACATCGGCCACCTGCGTGAAAGGCTGGTGTGTTTACCACTCCACCAATTCGCCCATACAGAAACATGATAAGCTAGTATTTTATGTTTTGAAAAACAAAATGAAAACCTTATAAGTAGGGTTTCCTTGGTTACCAAGCAATTATAGTTCGTTGTGCATGCCGGAAATATCATGGTGTTTGCAGACACGTATTAAGTTATTGGATGCTTGGCCTCGAAACACAACTCTTTAATTATCATTCTGATCGTTGAGTGTGGTTTGGACATCAACGGGTAGGAATATAGAAATGTGAATGGTGTTCATTTTAGATTTGAACTATTTTATATGTTTTGAATAATATACCTGATAGATTTAGTTCAATCTTGAAATGAATCCAATATGCCCTTCAATTTTCTCTTTGTCTGGCATAATCTTGCACAAAATTCATCTGTTTCTTGAAACTTACGTCCCAATTGATAGTAAGATTCTTTTCATGCGTTTAACCTCCTTCAAAGCCATCGTAAATATGCATTACGAATAATATTTAGATCGCCAGGTACTGTATGTCCTACTTGCTTTGCTTTAGTTATTTCATTATTTACGATGCAAGAGCTTGCCGTTATTAAAGACGAATATTAGCACGGAAAGCAATTCAAAAAACCGGATGCATACAGATGTTAATTCACAATAACTGGCTTCTGTCCATCTCCATATTGAATGTGATTACAAATAATTCTACCATGACTGTGATGTTACGACATTTTTCACTGATTATAAGCTATATATTTGAAGATAAAATATTTGCGTGTTAGTTTCGTTTTCTTATAAACACAGCACGTGCAACCCTCTTCCCAGAAAACCAACCCGTATTACAACTGTAAACAAGAGAACACCCTCGATCACTGAACCCCTGGAATAGGTAAAAGCAAAATCGACGGCTCAGTGTGAACTACCTTGTAGAAGAATCGAGAAAACTAGTTTGATCCTTTGATGAACATCAAAAGAATTTGTCGGTCGCGTAACTGTAAAATTGACTGGCTTTTAAGTAGGGTTTCGCTCCTTTCTAATCTTAAAAGGACAGGTTTCAGCCAAGCGATTGGTCAGTTTTGTTTTCACCTGAGACCGATGAATTAGATGTCCGTGTACCTTTAATTTTGCTATGCCATATGCCAAAGGTACAGAGCGAAATCGAGTGTTATTCGTGGAGTATCGAGGAAGACAAGAGACCGCAGTTACAGGAATTAATTATATATACATATATATATTTGAAGACTGTCTTTTGAACAAAACAGTTTAAATCTAGATCTACTGAAAACCTGCTTAGTATTCATGATCAGAATGTTGCGTCGAACTTAAAATGCAGATGACATGTTTCTAAGTCTTTAAAATGTTGATTGTATGCATTGGCTAAGCGATGTTTACAAGTTGATACTATTGATTGATTGAAATAACAATCAGGTTAGCATGGCGTCATGTTTATTGGGGTTAGACCGATATTCGAACTCTGCACTTCAGGTAGTTATATGATCACTGTAACCGATTGAATCATCTGATTAACGGAAGTGTACTAGCCGAAATGTGCTACATTTATATCCAAATGGAAATAAGGGGGAAGTTACTGTTTATAAGAAAAACGGCAGTGCCGTTTGACAGGGATCATAAAATGAAGCTTGTGGGGATGTAGGACCAAGGTGACATATGCCAAGCTGTTGACTTTCACCTGCAATACAAGTATTCGCAGAACTTGATCACAGGAAATGTTTGGTTGAGGTACCGTTCTCGATGCATCTTAATGTGTGTATATCATATATCGTATTTTTATAGGCAAAATATGATCTTTTCCCAAGTGAATCCAGACGTTACAGGCGAAATAGAAAAGCTGTCAAAAGCGTCTGAAACGTGCACTTTGCAAATAAAATTGCTTTACTTTGACACTCTTGCAAAGTGTAGGAGTATTGTCAAAGACGTAGACACGGAAAACACATTTTCATTACCTTGTACTGGGTATAATAGATTTAATTAACATACGTTTTTATATTACGGTGAAATATATAACTCGGGGTTCGATAATAAAGAAAGAATACTTAACTCAGGCCGAAACAACCTTCTTTAATTAATATTCCGACATTTTCTCGCCTCGTTATATATTCCAACGCAATACACGATTATATGATGGTCATTTCTACAATGTAAAGAAATGAGTCAGTGCAGTCTCCGACGTTTTCTGAGATGAATTCGGAACACTGAATAGGTTATGATTACTCTTGGCGTCGCTCTGAACAAAATTGATTAACCTATATTCAATAGTATGTAACATACCAAGCGACAGCATCACTTGATGTGTATATTAATGTCGAAGGGAAAACGGTCAATAAATGCCTTAAACTGCAACCATGAAATGAAACTCCAGCAATACGGCGCTGTAATGAAGTAAGTCTTAAATAGATATATAGACAGCCGTATGTACATATATGGTTCAATTTCAAGTGCGTCACAATATTCCATTGCTATTATAAATATAAAACTGTAGATATGCTATTATTGATTAAATTACCTCTGCAAAACGCTTCATCTCTCAAGATACATAACTTTAAGTTAATAATTCTCCAGAAGAATAATAGACTTTGACATTTTATTTTACAAACATAAATGAATATG
Organism: Mizuhopecten yessoensis; assembly: GCF_002113885.1. Classification (NCBI taxonomy): domain Eukaryota; kingdom Metazoa; phylum Mollusca; class Bivalvia; order Pectinida; family Pectinidae; genus Mizuhopecten; species Mizuhopecten yessoensis. The sequence goes on from NW_018406415.1 coordinate 2,059,510, forward strand.
TCTTAATTATAGCGCTAGTTGGGATTTATTTGATCATTTGTATAGGGTTTAATGACCACGCAATAGTAAGGGACATAATCTATATGAAGATGGGTGCCGAGGGAGACTCCGCCGAGGGAATGAATAGGGAAGTAAGAAAGTAAGAAAAGACATCGATCCTAATGGGGACAGCAGATCAATGGTGGTGTCTTAAGACAATATCAATCACCCTATCATAATTGTTTAATATTTAAATCACAAATAGATACAAATTATAAATGTAAACGTACGTACATGTATTTAATGTATGTTTCTTAATATCCTGCCAGTAAGAATGCAAATCGTCTGCATACATGACAGGCTTAATATCATAAGCGTGTAACAGATTTGAAATAACACCTGAAGGAGTATTAAAAAAGTCTGTTCAATCTCAATATATTTACATTCCAAATGTAAGTGCATAAGGCTATGAATATAATTTGATCAGCTTCATTGTGAAGCTTCTCTTACCGCCTCGAATAACGCGAAAAAAACGTTGGGAGCAAACATTTTGGTGATGTTAGGAATCGCGTTGCACTGATGATTCAGACACTTCAATATCAAAATAAATGAGAAATACGTATATAAGGTCAATAATAACTATAAAATCAAGAATGAACATACTGTTTATGTAATGAACCGCATTTTTCAACGTGCATGCCGGTATGAAACAAACTGCTGTTTAATCCTTATGTGTATGCAGTCCTTTCTCTCTGAATGTCTAGTCATTTTAATCGTGACGTCATCATTGTAATTTTGGTAATCAGTGGCTTTTACATGTACATGTATCAGTCAAGTTATTTTGTTTTTAATGAAAATCAAGAATTATTACCTGTGATGACTTTGCTTCGCGTCAAACGCAAATCTTTATAAGTGATTATATTTTTTTTCTATTCGCGAGCAATCTTTACAAACGTAAATACAGGTCATGATAAATAATCTGTTCATGATTGTATTAAGTTTAACGACATATTTATAGAATAGCTAGCGCACATTTTAAAATTCTTCTGTTCGCCACTGCAATTTATACTGTCTCGAATATGGAAAATGTACGTTGTAAATATTCCGTATACGATACATATGACATATCGGAGAGCAAACATCCTTAAACTTTAAATATGTTTGAACCATGAACCATTTTGTAAGAATAACTTTGGTACAATGTAGGTGACGCATAGTGTAATGATTATATATACTATATGTAGGAGGCACGGTAGTCTGGTGGTAGTACGCCGGGCTCGTGACCGAAGGCTTGCGGTTTCAAGTCACGGCACGGCACTGTGTTGTATCTTTGAGCAAGACACTTTACTCCGCTTGTTCCGGTCTACTTAACTGTAAATGAGTACGTGGTGCTGGAATTGTTGAATGCTAGCTATGATCGCCAAAATGGCAGCACTGGTTGTATGCTCCCCAGGGAGTTGAGAAAGGTATTTGCTGGTTGCAAAGGCCCTATAACTACGGATAATAATTTGTGAACCGGTTTGAGACGACCTACGAACTAGGTTGTGATAAAGCGGTATATAAGAACATCGAATTATTAGCATTATTATAATTATACATTCTAAAAGACTAATTCCGACTTTGTCCTGTTAACCATTGACAGAGAAATATCATAACTATCAACATGGATTGGGGCTTCACGTTTTTATGGATGTGTTTACTGGAGATAGGACTAACCAAGGTGCCATTTGTAATGATACATGAACTTCACTTTGTTGTCACAACTTTGACATGTCAGCCTCAAGCTTCACACAAAGGGATGTACATAACAGTAGAGAAACGATGGTATTTTCCCTTAACATTAATTGAGTTTAATGGAATTAATCATGATTGCTAAAACGAAATGTCTTGAGAGACACCGCAACAAGATATAACATGAAATATTCCAAATGCTGTAATGTAATACATGAACACCAATTTTAGGTCTACACGGCGCTCCCAAGAAAAGTGTTTAAAGGAAAAACATCTCTCATGTAGGTATTTTTGTACTTACATATATATAAATAATATAGGTTTCTAAATGTCTGTCTGTCATCAGCCGACCATGTAAAGGAGAAAACAGTTCAGAGAAGAAGAAGTATTTTAACCGACTATAAATATGTTACAGGAATTTAAGCAATAATTACCTTTCAAGCTAGAATGGAGGAATATGATCCTCCTCTACGAAACAACATTAAACCCGAATGTGAAATATAAGTGCAAATCTATAAAATAATTTTCAGTAAAGTAATGTAGCCATTTCAATTGCATATTACACGTATATTTTCCAATGATTAACTTTATTTCTACTCCCCGTAGCCATTTAATGCGTTCGTATTTGTTTTTCCGTGAAATTTGCGTCTTCCCCTATCTAAAACTTTTCCCATAATAATGATTTACTACTTAATGCAGACACTTAAAATAGTATTATTCTCTCGCCTAATCAATCAATATAGTGTGTGATACGATGACAATTGTTCACAGTGGTAGTTTGGAAGCTATAGAAAGCAACATTGTCTGTAGAAAGTAAGGTTACCTTATTGTAACTCGTGACTAAAATACTGTCTGCTGTTGATATGGTGTTGACTTCTGACGTTACCACTTCAAACTACCGCCATTCTGAAATTATATTTTTATTGAAGTAATATACATTGGTGTATTGTTAATTACATTAATATGTGTTTTATTATCACGCTTGTGTATTAAACTTGATAACACATTCAGTGTATTGTACACTATACATCATATCAAACATTTGTTTAAGCGTTATTTCCCAGAAATTGGTTATTGATACCGACAACAAACCAGTTCAAGCGACCAATTGACCACTTGTGTAAAGAGGCCACTTTTAATGTTTCCGAAGGTAAATGTTTCTTCGTAAATCGAACCTGGGTTATCGGGAACTTTTCAAAGCAATTTAATTTTCGCCTTTTTCGCAATGAGGGCGCTTTTATCATGACAGTGAATAATAGTACCCAGTTAAGGTATTTAGTAATGATATGTGAAGGGAAAGTTTTACACTATGCGAATATAGTTTTTCCAGTGAATGGGGAATATTTGTCGAGGCGAATATTTTCCGGTATTCAGTATTCGATTGAAGAAAAAAGGGAATGTTTTGTTTATATTGTCCGTCGTAAGTAGTTCTTAATATCTTCAATTCTACGATCTTCCCTACTTACATAAAACGACATACATAAAAAGATAGAAGCTGAGCATTATGGAACTCCTGATCTAATAATTATCCTTGTACTTCTTCAATGGTCTCCGTATACATCTATTCTTTGTTCATATTTTGCTCTAGTTTTATCGATTTTGAGTTTATATTCTGGTTCAATTTGACTTCGGTTTCTTCTTGTAGTCTTTTTTAGTGTTATTTGAATAGTTTTAAAAAATAAGCCTCAAATTAAAATATGGCCAGTCACACAATGAAGGCTTACTTAACACCTGCAGAACAGAGCAGCCTTTTGGAAGAGCATTGTACGTTCAATGGCGTGCTGAGAATTAAAGCATACACACGCATGGTTTATTGTACCACAAAACATGGGTATTATGCAATGACATGTGTCGTAATTTACATACAAGGACCAGACCTTAAGGATGTCTGACCTTCCAGAAACAGCAGATTTCAGCCGGAATCACAACTAAGTTTTGTTTGGAATGAAATATTTTCAGCACCTTTGTTGTTGCCCTTACTCGTGGAAAATATTCTCTGTCGCTTCCATGGTATGATTGTGTGTACTGTTTTTCTTTATTTCAAAATTGTCTTGTAAATTGTAGCAGACTTAGCTAAGAAAGGAATTCAATACCTATATTTTTAGTGGTTCTGTTTTACATTAAAGGCTAGGACACCATATTATAGAACATGCATAGATTTTTTCATTTACCTGACCTAAAAACGATGGACTTAGGTAATATAGACCAATGTCACTTTTACTGTATTTCAAACATATTAATCTCTATAGATAATTTATACAAAAGAGTGATCAATACAATTGCAAAACAAGCTTAAAGCACGTTATTTGATGTTTTTTGTATCTTAGTTTCTACAGATCGAGCTGACATTCATATTGACATCGAATATGTACACACACATAAAGGTTAAGGTACCAGAAAGGATATTAGCTTTGTCACTATTGTGAAATATATATTTAAGCCCTTTATAAAAGATGCGTTCTAAAAATGCATTCACATAATTTGTCTTTTTTGGAATCATTGCTGTGCAAGACCAGCAGAGGTCGACCTGTGAACCTCCTTATTACAGAGCCAATGCTTAACCGATGTAGCCATCAAGTAATTATAATTTCACAGCATCAAAGATAGTTTCCCATGTATGGGTCTCAAAGCCCGTCAAAAAGTTGACAGGGGGGTGTTCCTCTAAGTGGGAAAAGCTCCTTTGGGTTGCTCAATCGTCTATATAGACGGAAGAGTACTCCAATTCATAAAGGCTCTGAATGGAACTTTCTTCGCGGTTATTGCTAATTTAGTGGTACCCTTTACCGTTAGAGTTCGACTATGTAACGGAAGCAAGATATCCATTGCACTGTGTCTGTGATTTGAAACAGGATCTGAATAACAGTCATACATATAGGATCTTAAGTCTTAGGAGTTTTTATTTTTGCGAGCCTTGGCAAGCAAAAATTAAAACTTCGAGACGAGTTTCATAAAATCTCATATGAAATGAGAACTCATTTAAGAGTTATATTTTTCACATAACTTACAGTTTGCCGGTTTTAAAGCCAAAATGTAGAGGGCTTAATCAAACGGAGACAGCCATTCACAATTTATGACGTCACGTCATTGTCCATATTATGACGTCACAATCGATTTCTGACTGGCACAGCCAATGAAAAACGCTCCAGGGTATATTACACTAGTGACATATGTAAAAATATTACACGGGCGAATTCACTGGATAACAGGCTGATTATGTGATAAATGTATGTTTGTTGGGAAGATTCCATAGACGAGAAAACTGTTTGTGGCGACCTTACCTTTGTAGCGCTTTTGCTTTCCAAAGCCACTGTAGCTGAATTAAACAGTAAATGATGCTAATATAATAACTTAACATAACTTAATTCCATTATTGTCCTTATAAATGATGCATAATTTGCTAAAAGCGCAATGTTTCAACTTTCAATACGAAACGGTCATTCAGGATTTGTCTTCAATTAAGTTCAATATTACCTTATTACATTCCATAGATAGCTCGCGATAGATGGATGGCATTTGAATTCAATACTTTTTTTTACACTTTTAGACATCGATTTTTGCCGTTTCGTATTAGACAATAAAGGAGTCATCGTCCTACTGTGCCATTTACTGACAAATAATACCTATACGTAAACAAATAATTAGTTCAGTCAGCAAAAATAATATATAAATATATCTACCACAGTGCTAATACACAAAATAAAATGCTCCAAAATTGTACGAAATAAGAACAACAGTAACGCAGGAAATACCAATAATTGTCTCTAGGATAACGCTTATAACAAAAAACAACAAGCGGCAAGAAATAATGTACTGCGAAATCACTAGTTTTCGTTTGATTTTTAATTTCGTTGATTTCGTGGGTATTCTTCATCCACGAATTCATACGTCCACGAAGTAATTACAAGTTTGATATAAGTACGATCCTAGTGTGAGCGGGTACTCGTAATCCACCAATTCATGATCCCCAGATACGTTGTTTTGTCCAGAAACCACGAAAATTTGGCCTCATGAAAATATCTGATTTCACAGTAATAACTGAAAATAAGTAAATACGTTAACAATTCCACTACAGCTGTAACTCTTTATACAGTAGCATTTCATTCATTGATGTTATCACACGCAAGGTAAGTCGCGTTTCGTAAGTCGGATATGGTTCCGTGTATGGCCACCGTTCGCGCAAAGAACAGCATCTCCGCGATAAACACGGATGAATGACGATATCACATGGTAAGTGCCGTGATAATGTGTCCAATACCGCTCAACGCTTGAACCAACTCTTCCAGATCAAACGGCTGATTATGATGCTGCCTAGTGCTTCCACCTATACGCATCCCAAGACGTGCTCAATGGGCGAATTCCCAGGTGATTTTGTTGGTCAATCGAACATGTGATTTATGTATGAGCTGGCCTCGCGATTTCATCTCTATATCGCATTTCATTATATCACTTGTACGGTTTTCAATACCACCACAGACCCCTGTTCACTCGGACGTCCCTTGACTCAACGCCTGTTATCACCATTTGACAAGCAGGATCTTGATTCATCCGTTAAAATACCGACTTTGACGTAACGACCCACAACGGGCCTAATTATGGCGATTGTTGCGATGCCTTCATACCAAGGTATGTAAGCCCTGTGAAATGGCTTCGTGTTTTTGGATAGATAGTGTAGAAACAAGACACCTCAGAGAAGTCCCGGCGGTCTCATCTCATGAACAAACCGCTGGCACTGGTGCAGCAGCCGTATTCGACGGGTTTCCTGAGCGGTCGTTTACAAAGGGTTTGCCACTCCGAGGACCATCTGACGTCGATCAAGTTTAGTTAAAACGTCTATTGTCTTCTCCATACGACCGAATTGGCGGGCAAATTAACGTTGTGAAATTCCTGAAGGAGGATTCCAAAAACCCTTTATGTCTGAATTTCCCTCATCATAATGAAAATGCGTATTGGTTTTATATTTCATTAACATCCAATCGACGTTGAGTGAAAGAAGAATGAATCATATACAGTTAGTAATATGTAATGTTTTGCATGTTTGATACTGCTAGCTGTGCTAAACTTTATCCTGGACAAATCCATAACCGCCCGATACGCGCTTAATCGACCCGGCAGGCGCCTTATCCGTTTAATTTTGAGTTAAACATTTTTCAGAAATATCACACCTCAAACTTGTAGTGTGCAAACTATATATCGGAGAGGATATGAAAATGGTAAAAATGATAACCTTTTAATCTTAAAATGTATATAAAAAATATGCAAAACATATTTCTTCAGTAACATTACCTGAACGAATATGTATCAGGAAAAAATAAAAATATCACAGTGGTATTATATTGCTATAATATATTTGAAGCATCAACGATCATTCCATTTAGATAATCAATGAGATTTGAAAACAGCTTTAAGCATGTTTTTCAATGTTATTATTTTTATCTCAGATAAAACATGTCTAGCTTTCAATCATACCGAAAGAAAATATTTGCATACCTGATATATTAGAGTCCGATTAAGAATAAATGGAAATTGATGTTTCATGAAAACAATCTAATTGTAACGGAAGTCTATTATATCGCTAGTAATTTCTTTATCATCGGAAATGTTAACCATCGCCGCAAGGATCTGTACAAAGTGTGAATGACATACAAGGGACGACCGAACATAAACGTTCGTTGGGAAAGCGTCATAAACTGTCAGACGTGTCTGATGACTTTACCTTTGAGGCGCTTCAACCAATGCTTTATTTATTGTGGCGTTTTTTTAATTGGAACACTTTCATCATGTTTATTATTTTTGCCCAGTGTTTTGTCTTCAATGATTGAAATACTATTAAGTGATTGTATTGAGATGAAGTACATTGTATGCCTTTGATTGTATCCTTAATATATCTTTGGATGAGTATTTATAGGACTATGGGCGTTCAGGGTCCATTCCGGCCTCAACGGGGATGTAGAATCAGTTGTCATATTAAAATGTTGTAGTCTTGAAAAAATGAAGTACGCAAATATATGAAATTTCAAATTCATACTACAACTGGTTTTAGGAGATATGGCATTACAAAGAGAGACATGAACCTGTATTTTCATAAATAAATGCGTGAATATCGCCCGTCTGGTTGAAAATTGGCCCTTTTGAAGGAAATTTACTAAACATTCTTCAATTTTTGAAAGCCTCTGAATGCGCTAAATAAATATATATATACTGAATAGGCTTTTATTTCTGCATGCTTAATGTCCAAAACACGACATTTTGGCTATTTATGCATAGCTACGGAGTGTTTTTGCTATTATAGGGCATCTACGCATGCATATTGGGAAAAAAACATCTGTACCAAGAACGATAGCCTCAATTAACCAATATTATGTTTATATCAGAAATCGGTAAATAAATTCAAGTTGATTTTTTTTACTTTTTATGAGGCAAAACATGCCCCATAATGCCCCCAGGTCTTTTTTTCTACGTTTTCCATTTGCATGTTTATTTGCATACAGTTATAAACAGAATCGCGTCTGTATATAAAAAAACAACAACGTTAAAGTGAGATTTCTGGATAAAGGACATTTCCGGTTGTTTTAACAGGCCTCGACCGGCAACTTCCTTTATCCTTCAAGCCTATATTTTTAATGCATAACGCAATATTCCAAACAGCCTTTAGCGACACTTATCGAAAGCTGCAATTGCCTTTTGATATTGTCTGCGACTGCAGATCACACCTGAATGCTTCGATCATTTCCGTCATATCACGGAAACTGCCGAAATATTTCTGCGTTTAAGATTATAACTTCCTGGGTTTAGCTGGATGACGTTATTCTGTTTTTCGTCTTGGTGCCCCGGTGTCAGTTATGTTCTAGTCTAATCGGTTTTGATGTTTTATTTTGTCTTTTTGTTTTGATGCTATTTATAGCTTTCCTTGCTTTTGTACTTATCAAAACGAATTTCCAAGGGATTTCTTTAATTGCTGCTTAAGTTGGATATAATCATATATTTTATTTGCAAAACGAAACAACATCATGTTTCACAAGTGACATTTGGTATGACCTTTTGACGTTCAAGTGTTTTATTGCGTAAGTATTGTCACCATTATAAAAAATATCCAATTAATTTTCTTACATATGATATATTTTTGAACCTAGTTAAACTGGAATTAAAGGGCATATCCTTATATCATGCCTTGTAGAAAACCGTTTGAGCTCATTTTGTATTGAAATAGCAAACTAAAACTGTTTGTAAATGCGGAAGTACAATGTAATCAAGTATCCAGCCTCATTTTTCATACAGTTTCAAAATTACAAAAATAAAATCTGTCAGAATGTGTCTCATTTTAACAGTTATTAACCCAACAGAAATAATTTAATTACCGTACAGACACTGCAGCCATTTTTAATTTATAAAATTAGCTTTCAGAATGTTCGTCACTCGAGAATTCTTTTCGTTTATTTCAAAGCCTGAATATTATGTAACTGGAGTTTAAAACGTTGCTCCATAGCTGAATTATATACCTTTTTATCTACATTGATCTAGAGTGACAACCTTCTCTTTCGTCCTTTGTTGACAAATAACACGGGAAGCTTTTAATACCAAACGCCAATGCACTTTGTTTAAGTAATGAAGAACATATTATACCACAGCGTCAATACAAAGGGAAAAACAACACGAACCACTGAGAAGACACTTTCAAATATGATTTTATTTCCGCGAATGAACGACGTGCCATTTGCTACCAGCGAACTATTAAAAAAATATTGAAAACTTTTGTATTTAAAACACTTTAGGTGCTGTAAGTTCATTTTTGTGAAAGCACTAGAACTAATTAGACCATCGGAATAAAATGTGTCTGAATCCCAAAGCAGACTTTACAACAGATGAAATAGATGGTGCAATCAGTATTTACCTTTCCGATATTTTTAACGTTAAAAATGGTGCTCTGTGGATAATTTCAGTTTGATATTGTCGTGTCTGTCGGTTCGGAATTATCTTTTAAATGCATTTTTGTGACAGGACAGTGCAGTATTTAATGTGTTGTCATGTTTAGAGAAATGATGCTAACCAAATTTAACCACTATATATGATGTATTTATCAAATACTTAACCATGGATTTTTTGGTGACTTCGCAATAGAGTCTATCACATTTCATGTCGAAACTGCATATGACAAATGCATTTATATCACTTGCTAAATTTACCATGCTCTGTGTAATAACATCAACCAACATACATTTTAAAAATAATTCCATTTGCATTAGTAATAGAAAGCGGTCCATTAATGAATATATATGCACACGAAGAGTTATACACAAATAGATTAAGTATTAAAGTTGCCTTAATGTCACTTTTCTATCGTTTCTTTATACATGTGTAAATATGTACAAATAAACAGTATTAACACAGGGTTGTCTATCGGAGAGGCTCCAACCTACACTGTTATCATTTAACGGTCGTTATCATAACCTTTCATTTCGCGTATATAAGGGTATCGGTCTCTACAATGGTCCCGGTTAAGTACTAAATTATCAAGTCCAAATTGTGAAAGGTTTATATAGTACAATATAGCTCAGAATCTTTAAAGCATTTTAAAGATAAATGCCAATAAAATTGACTGGTGTTTACGCTCATTACTGTATATATGGATATATGACAGAACGACTAGCAGTGGTATTTTTTGTTGTTTATTATCAAGTAGAACCATTTGTTCTGGAGTAATAAGATATAGTCTAGTCTGTTGTTCGAACTTTTTTTAACATGACATACTTGGAGATTCCCCTGAGAATGAATAATGTCATCGAAATATATACATTCAAGGTAACCATGGCGTTGCCAAGGAATTACGACTGTAACGATGAGTATGTATTTATTCTAGACAGGTTTAAAGTCCCTGTACAATCTTAAAATAGTCAAGTCAGCGACGCTAATGTACATAAACGGTTCACATGTTAAACCACTTCAATAGCATGCATGTAAAGATCCGGATGGTCTGTGTCCAGTGATGTTGCTCTATAAATAGATTGTGACACGTATCCACTTCGTGGAGCATCAATCGTAGCATATATTTCCAAGTATACCGAAAGGAGCGCCACTTTACAGCTGACGTTCAGTGAGATTTATCAGTTTGAATGCCTTTTATAGATGGTCTGCTGGAAACGCTTGCGATGTTTATTTAATTCAATTAAAAATGGTTATGTAAACCTTCCACATGACAAGATCATCCAGGCTTTGTTTGTTTTTAAAGATTGCACACCACATCTTGTAAAGAACCTTAAGTTGCTTACACGGATTGCACGATTTAATTACAGTCACTTTTCAATACTGCGTTAAAACAATAATTGATGCAGCACAACGAATGTAATTAAAACGCCAACCCCTTTGGTAATATCCCTGTAAACCCCGTTTGAACACACAACATTTCATGAACTATAAAAGATCTAATTCTGCAACGTTAATAGAACGAGAAACAAGTATATCTTCACACGTTTCCAATAAAACGACTGCTTTCGTCCGATCAATTTCACAAACATTCCTTTCTCATATCACCAATCAGGTTAACATGTAACACTTAAGAAAGCTAGACCAATTCTGGAATGTTTTTTTTTACTATACATAGAACGTGTAGTATCGACATTTCTATTAGGTATCCTGCGCTTCTAACACAAGGGGGCTTCATGCAACGTTACAAACACATGCTATTTTATATATGAAACTTGTAATCGCGATCGTTGCACGTGAGCTCGCTCTCAGTAGCGTTTAGCCTTGTCTAATTAATTGGGATTATCTGAGTGCTTCCAATGTCGGCGTTTCTGTCTATCTCCTACTATTCGCAATCAATTAACGAAGCAAGCCAAACATAATCATTTATTACGAAACAGTTACCGTTTCACCTTAAATGAACTTTTCTAAAATAACAAAACATGAAATGATAGTCATAAATATATTCATATATAATAAATAATATACAACATTTATAGAGCGCCCTATATAATTTGTAAAATTACTCCAAGGCGTTTTACAACATATGGATATTAGTAATGGTTATAATTGTGAAAACAAACAACAAAGGCTTGCAATCACTTTCATACATTTAACAAGCAATGTGCACATAATTGAACAAATAAAAGGGTGGTATTTACATGACGTCTTTGCAAAGATTCTAAAATGCAGACATGAAGAAGTGAGTTTTTATGTCCCTCTTGAACTTGGTCAGGGTATTTGACTTCCTAAAAGCAGATGGTAAGCTATTCCACAACGTAGCCGAAACCCTCCTAAAGCATCTGTTTTCGTAGGTCACAGTACGAGATTCTGGGACACGCAACAAAGATTCTGACTCCGACCGCAGTGATCTTGACGGCTGATACAGGGTAACAAGTTCCTGTAGGTACTGAGGAGCTGTTCCATTCAGTGCCTTGTATGTGTATACCAGAATTTTGTACTGCGACCTGTATCGTACAGGTAACCAGTGCAACGAATAAAGCGCAGGTGTGATGTGCTCTCTCTTTCGAGTACGAGTAACTAGCCGTGCTGCAGTGTTCTGAACCCTCTGCAGACGACTAGTTAGTTTGTCAGATATACCACAGAGCAGGGCGTTACCATAATCCAACCGAGAGGTAACAAGTGAATGCACCAAAATCTTGCATGCATCTGCAGTTAGAAACTGCCGAATACAGCCGATGTTCCTGATCTGGTAGTAACAGGATTTGGCAATAGCGTTCACTTGTTTCTCCATGTTCAGATAACTGTCAAAGTATACCCCTAGGATTTTAGCAGCTGGAACAGTCTCAATAGTTTCGGCACCAACCTTGAGCTGGAGAGCCATTGTTTGCTGACACTTTGGGGAAAAGACGATTAGTTCCGTCTTTTCCTGATTAAGTTTAAGCATGTTGGCGTTCATCCAGATACTGATATCTGTCAGACAAGCATCCAGACTTCCTGAGACTGTATTCCAACTGTTCTGTGGTTTTATGACCATGTAAATTTGTATGTCATCGGCATAGCAATGATAGCGAAGGCTATGGCGACGACAAATCTCTCCAATCGGTTTGGAGTACATACAATATTTTCGTGGTCCTAACACCGACCCTTGAGGAACCCCGAAATCTAGTACTTTGTCATGTGAGGTGGCAGATCCGATGGCAACACACTGTCGTCGTTCACTCAGGTATGACTGTATCCAGCATAGTGCGGTATCAGTCACTCCATAAGGGTATTCCAGACGTATATAAAGTATGCCAAGGTCGATGACGTCAAATGCAGCTGACAAGTCAAGCATGACAAGCACCGCTTTGTACTTGTTATCCAATGCAGAAGCTATATCACTATGTACACGTAGGAGGGCCGTCTCAGTAGAGTGTCCCATGCGGTAGGCCGATTGCATGTTGTCATGGAGACTGTTTGCATGGAGATGAACCTCTAAACGCCGGGACACAACCTTCTGTGTGTGTAGCTTCTGTCACATGCTGAATCAGACCCCTGGAATCTAGTAGACCAGAGCACTTGCGAGCATCAACATTAGATGGATCATTAGAGCATTAGATAGATCGTCTAAGTGAAAATTTAGATCACCCGTGATAATAATCTATTGTGGTACAAAAACTTGGTGGTCTAAAAAGGTAGACCATTCATCAAAAAACACTGTATTTCGGAAAGCATTCTGTTTAGATGGTGGAGGCATATAAAGGATACACAATCTAAATTGTTTATCACCAGCAATGACAGAACAAGCAAGGGAGGAAGAGGTGACCCCAGTAAATATAGAGCAATCTCTGTCACATCATTATTTAGTAAACTTCTTGAAAAAATAGTTTTTAAACATCGCTTTAATTTTCTATCCGAGAATAATGTTATATCAAAAAATCAGTCTGGCTTCCTTCCCAATGACTCCACAGTTAACCAATTAATATATTTATATGATGAAGCTTCTAAACAACTTGATCAAGGAAAAGAGGCAAGGATAGTATTTTGTGACATCAGCAAAGCTTCTGACAGTGTTTGACACATTGGATTGATTTACAAATTGAAGAAATATGGAATTTGTGACGACATTTTGAACTGGAATTATTGCTATCTTACTGATAGACAACAAAGGGTATTAATAGATGGCTACAAGTCAAATTTACAAACATTAAAAGTTGGTGTACCCCAAGGCTCGGTTCTCGGGCCTTATTTATTTTTAATATTTATTAATGACCTAGAAGATGAACTCCACTCCCATGTCGAATTCTTTGCTGATGACACGTCTCTTTACGTTTTGATAAATGGTGATGGCAGACATGCTGCAGATATTCTTAATGAGGATTTAAGGAGAATGTCTCTCTGGGCTGATAAATGGGGAATATCATTTAATCCAAGTAAAACTGAATCATAACTAATGTCTAATAAAAATAATTCATCTCATCCAGATTTGGTATTTTCAAATAGTGTCGTTATAAATGTCAAAAATCATAAACACAAACACAAGCTAGATAGAAAATCTCTTGAAATAATTTATAAATCTTTTATAAGACCAACACTTGAATATGCTTGTGCTGCGTGGACTAATTGCACTCGGGGTGAAAGTGGCTTATTGGAATCAGTCCAATTAGAATGTCTCAGAATTATATCAGGTTTGAGAAGAGGTACAAGTCATAACTTAATATATAAGGAAGTTGGTGTAGATAAACTAAAAATAAGACGTGATAATTACCAATGTATATCATTTTTTCAAGATACTGCAGCATGACTGTCCTGACCATCTTTATGATTGTATTTAACCATATTTTAATAATGATATTAATCCTCGCCTTCGACATCATAGAAACTTTATTGTTCCCTTGTGCAGAATCAACTTGTATAAAAATAGCTTTTTTTCCTAGAGTGATGTCTCTATGGAATAGGCCAGACTGTATTTTTCCAAAACTCACTTCATTGAGCCAGTTAAAACTGGAATTACTTAAGGAAAGCACACACGTTTTGCAACCATCTAACTGTACGAATATTTTTAAATACGGTGGCTCCAGGAAGTTGAATATAACATTATGTCAACTACGGAATAAAGTCAGCCAATTAAAATCAGATTTATATCATGAAAATCTTACAGATAACCCCAAATGTGACTGTGGTTATATTATTGAAGATGCAAATCACTTCTTCCTCAATTGCCCCAAATATATAGATGAAAGACAGATTTTATTCAATGCGTTATCTAATTATAACGAAATTGACAACATCATCTTAAATGCTGTTACTGTGACAAAGGGTATATGAACCTTAGCAGTGAATCAAATACATTTATTCTCTCGTGTGTGCTGGAGTTTATTGACAAATCTGGAAGATTTTAACTTAAACTATATTAAAAATTATAATACAATGTGTTTGTATTTGCTATTATATAACAATAACTCTGGTGTAATTGGGAAGGATGGCACTGTGTATAGTGACAGTGTCTTTGAAGTGCCTACAACTAAACACTAGGCTATTGATAATTGAAGTAAATAGACTATATTAATTGAAATGTTAAAATCTATGATATTCTAATTATTATTTTCTGTGAACATGTATTAAATGGTTCTACTATTCGCCTATTAATTCGAACATATACTACATTTCTCTATAATACTCTCTCTCTCTATATATATATGTATATACGAATGTATGAAATGTGTGTATTTTCTCTGGAAAGGGCTTTTATAGGCAATGCCTGTGCCTAATCCAATTGTGTTTTTTGAATACAATAAAATTGATTTGAAATGAAGTCATGTGCCCAAAGTGTGTGTATACAGCATCATGGCTGGAAGAGAGATGTCTCACACTTAGGCCTTTCTTAAACAGAACAGCCACCTCACCACCACGTTTGCCGAGTCTAGCATTGTGGTGGAATTCATAGCCTGTTGGTATTAGCTCAGCTAGGACCTGGTCATCGATATCTGAACCTAACCAGGTTTCTGTCAATGCAATAATGTCAATGTCCTGAGATGTTACAAAATCCCCGATGGACAAAGCTATCGAAGCTATATCATACATATATACTGAATACCGGAAAATTTCGCTGCTGGTTTTTTTCGCCTTTTTCGTCCTCTGCAATTAGAGCGAATTTGTCATTACAGCAAATATTAGCCCATAGTGTACCTTACATGTATATGGTAATTACATGCGATGGACGAAGTTTACACTGGGCGAATATGAGTTTCATCGGTGATGGGCAAATAATTGAACTGGGCGAAAGTTTCCCCAAATACAGTATGTATTCGATTTTCATGTCACGAGTCTGGATCTTTTCAAACTTTAGGTGGGCTTTGCCGAACTTATAAGGAACCTTTTATCAAGATAAATAGAAATTAAAGCAATTTCAACATCAATTATATCATAATTTAACCAGGAATACATATTTCACGAAAACGTATGCTCCTTTTGACCATTGTTAAGTCTTCAACATCATGAAGTTGTGATTTCAAGTCTGCTGATTTCAATGTAACATTATACAATTATGACATAATGTATTAAATGCAAGGTCGTAAGAGGCGACTAATATGCGAACTCTCAGCGAATTTCGGGATTTGCTTTTGTTCCCTCTGTTAGGGGGACACAAATACTACCAAAATAAATATGCTGCACCCATCGCAACATTCGGAATCTTTCTATTTCTCTCTACTTCTAACTGCCTTTTGTTCCATAGCGCCTTCCTTGACACTATCTCACTTTGGCTTTAATGTTGAATGTTCGACCAGATGAAGAAGGCAATTGGGTTCTGACCAAAGTCCTTAAACGCCTTCAATTTGTCTCCTTATCACCAGGAGGCAAATACAGCAACATACCCTGCCTTCTGCACCCATAAACACATGCACTTATACACAACACATATGAAGGCACGTCCTTGAATGACCTTAGCTGGTGATAGACCGTTTAACCCATTACAGCCAATCAACAATCTCACTGATAAGTCATAACAGATATATACTGTAACCGACTCATGTACATGTAACTAAGGCGACAACGCCGACAAGAAAGAGTGGGTAGGAGAAAAAACAGAGTGAAGCGGTTTTGTTTATCATAGAAGAAGCACATTGATTTTGATCATGTGAAAAAAAGTATAGATAAATACAGTAAAGTATCTTTATACTGCCACCATTTGTACAGAGATAATTTGGCGTTATAAAGGGGTTTTGTGATAAATTGAGGGAAATTTATAAAGAAATTCTCAGAAATTAAACAAGAAAAGGGACACTAAAATATGTTGGCGAAAAAAGAGGTGGCAAATGAAACGAGAGGCATTTTATCGAACTTTTATTGTATAAGTTCTTGAAATAGGAAAAAATATGTCTTCTTAATCACTCAGTATACATTCCAGTCTACAAATAGTAACCTCGTGTTTCTAGTGATCATCTGTATTTAACTGCCAGCCAAAATATTAATTTTAATGTTAATTCGCACATCGCAAATCAGTCGAAAATTAAATAATGTTTTCACATGTTTGCTTACAGCCGTATTTATGAAGACAATAGAAGATGATTTTCATTAAGGACCTGACTATTTTGATTTTCAAATATGTGGTAATGTTGTACAGTGTAGTTTCGGATTTTGCCCCACTCAATTTTCAGGAAAACATACACATATAACCATTTATATTGTATGTAGCATTGCAGTGGTGCCGGATATTGCACTTATAACATATACAGATATGGAAGACAAGATCACGAAATAAGTAATATTTGTTTCTTGATTTTTTCAGCATTTTAAATGTTTATGTTTATGTACAAAACCAGCCTCCAAACTCCAGGGGTTATACCCTCCTACGCTCTCTGCACCCCTGGAATATATCATGGCAAAACTTAAGGCACGCTGCAAATTATTGTATGAGTCTCAGGTAAAATATGCCTGACCGATCGCCAGGTTGATAACTGTCCTTCGAAAATTACAGCGGAGCGACATCCGACTTAAAAGCCAGTCAATGTTACTGATACATGACCGTGATATTCTTTTCAAGTACATTTAAGGATCAAACTAGTCTCATCCATAAGATGGCGCACACTGAG
The DNA here is from genome assembly GCF_002113885.1 of Mizuhopecten yessoensis. Classification (NCBI taxonomy): domain Eukaryota; kingdom Metazoa; phylum Mollusca; class Bivalvia; order Pectinida; family Pectinidae; genus Mizuhopecten; species Mizuhopecten yessoensis. The sequence continues at coordinate 2,077,212 of NW_018406415.1, forward strand.
CGTTCGATTTTGTCATGACATATTACAGGGGTGCAGAGAGCGTTAGTGAGCGTAGCCCCTGGATTATCATGGTTGATAAAAAGCCCAAATACATTATTTTAATATTGTCTCTAACTTGAACACTTTCCAAGTGTATAATTTAAAGCAATGAACAGTTATCTCCAGACGAGAAAGAACACTGTGATATTATCTTTTGAGACTAACAATGACTTGTTTTTGTCTTCGCTACAGAGTTACGATGGCAAGAAATACGACCCAGAGCCTTTTGGCCGTTGTTACGCTGGATACCCTGTACTCCTGGGAGGACATCATAAACATATCCAATTTCTCTATTCAAGATTTTTGGCGTCTTCAATCACAAGCAGAATTCTCAAACAGCTGGTTTGGGCCTGTCGGCGTCTGCGTACTGGTGTTGACCTTCTCCATCATAGGCATATTTGGAATTCTGGGTAATACTGCTATGTGTTATATCATCATTAAGAAAAGGAATATGAAAACATGCAGAAACTGGTATATTCTGAATTTATCTATTTCAGATATATTGACGTCGGTTCTGTGTATTCCCTTCACCGTGGTGAAGCTAATTATGAAGAATTGGCCGCTGGGAGAACTGTTATGTAAGGTTGTGTCCAGTCTACAGACAATATACGTGTTAGTGTCCACATTTACTATTGTCTTAATTGCTGTAGACCGGTACAACGCAATTGTGCAATGTACGATGCGGGATCGAACGCGCCCAAGGTACATATTTGTCATGGTCTGGATGGTATCATTTGTACTGGCTCTGCCTATGTTCATTTATCATGAGGTGGAATCCGTTTGTATAACAAAAGACATTATTTTATTTTCATCCTGTTTAGAGAAATGGGATTCAGACATAGCCCGAAGGAGTTATGCCTCATTGGTACTATGTATCCATTTTGCATTTCCCATAATAGTTATAATTTCATTACATATACTTATTTGTAAATTTATTAGGACTCACATTGAATCAAAACCGTCATATTCTCGGGAACTTCATCGAAGTAGAAGGAACTTATTACGGCAAAGAAAAAACATAATCCTTCTCACTTCCATAACCGTTATATTTGCATTGACGTGGCTTCCTTTGACTCTAATCAATTTATTGGCTGACATAAATTATCAGCTCTTCACTGGTATCGACTTTAATTGGTTGATAGGCATCTGTCATGTTCTTGCTATGAGTTCTGTATGTATTAATCCTATAGTTTACGGTTGGTTTAACTCAAACTACAGACGTGAAATTAAAGAAATAATGCCTTGTTGTAAATTCAAGGAGAAAGATGCTGACATTATAATGTTTACTCGATATCGAGAAAGAATAGAATTGGAAGTGAATGGATACGTTTCTTCTCGAGCTGATAATCGAGATACCCAGACTTTGGACAATCGAACGACAGAGGTTCGACATGTGGATATCAGCAATCCAAACGTACAACCAAAGCGGTGATAAAAATGGTCTTAATGATTATAGTTGATGTGTATTTTTCTAGCGTCTAAATATCCAAATTGACACTACAACAGCACACAACGTTACCATTACCAGTAACCTTCATCCACTTGGATATTTTGACGTTTTATGCATAATTTATTTTATGATTTGTATGTACTATGTACATTATATCCTTGCATCTGAATGGCTCATTCTCAAATATTTCTATATTAAGATGGAGTATACATATCTATCATTTATTGATTTTAAATCCAAAATAAATATGGATATCTTAAATGGATAATTTTATATCTTGGTACATGTGTGTTTTTTCACAATATTAAAAAGAAAATATGTATTGCTTTCATTTCGGGGATTGTTTTTTTTTCTCATTTCTTTGTAAAGTTGAACATAACATACATGTACACACAGAGGTCATGACATACACACAGAGGTCATAACATACACACAGAGGTCATAACATACACACAGAGGTCATAACATACACACAGAGGTGATTGCACATTTAAAATAAGGTAATAGGTACAGTATGCAAAAAATTAAGTACACTGCATCATACAGCTGTTTCGTCCTTCTAGTTCTTATTGGTGATGCTAGGGGTCAAAAAGGTGAAAATCCAATATGTCTAAATTACTGTACAATATTTAGAGTAATACTTAATATTTTCGAAAAAAATACATTTATAAAGTATGTATATTATTAAACATACCACTACTCAAAAGTAATAAATGGCCATCAAGGTTACGGCAAATATCGGGCACTAAAATTGGATTAACCAGCACTGGCTATAAATAAATACTGATAAAACATTCCATGTAAATATATGATTTGACAAGATAGCGCGCTTTATTGAATTTGCCTATGAATCCCAACTGAAAACAGTTCAATGCTTAAATATACACGCTGAATGAAAGTCAAATCCATATCTTCGCAAAATAGGTACATTTGTAAGTATAGGTCAGTTTGAACGCAGGTTGTGAGGGAAATAAACACAATTTACAGTAATTGTGTTTAAAGAAATACATTTTAGTTTTGTTTACAATATGAAGATATTCAGGTAAAAAATATACCAAATAAACAAAGTAGGAACTTAAGGATTCCTATCCCACTGCATGTATAACTAGAGAATTCGCATGTAGTTTTTGGTACAATCAAACCCCTCTTCTTAGTTTAAGGGTTGCGGGTTGTACTTGTTCCCGTGTAAATGAGTACGTGGTTGGGCAGAGCTGGAATTGTTGAATGCTAGCTACGAGAGCCTAAATTGCAGCACTGGCTGTATGATCCTCGGGGAATTGAGAAAGATATTGGCTGGGTGCAAAGGTCCAATAACCAAGGATAATAATTTGTGAATCGCTTTGACACCACCTACGACATAGGTTGTGATAAAGCGGCATATAAGTACCTTGAGTAATAACTATCATTATTAATTTCGTTTCAGATATATAACTGTAGAGCGACAACAGCGACAATGGTGATCGAATTCTGATCTGGCTCCGTTGCAGTTTCAATCTAAGAACACTTTTTTTTATATCTTTAGATTTTCATAAACGTTCCGTATGGTTCGGTGGGTTTTTTAAAGAAATGATTTATCAAAGTATATTCATGCCGGATAAGACGCCCCAAATGCATAGTTACAGCTTTTGACAGTGAAACGGGAATCAATAAGTATGAAATTAGAACGAAGGAGAAACCATGACAAAAAAAACCACTATTTAACTCAACCATGTTCTCTGGAAATGTGTCCTTCACTATATCAAATTTGGCACCCGACATTATATCTTCATGAAAACCTGGTTGTTCGAAAATATCGTTTAGTTGTTAAATGTTCACCAAGAGGAATTCATCTAGAGCATTATGATTGCTTGTAATTGTAACATGTAATTTTTCTAGCAGAAAGTTTGTTTCTGCTGAGGCAGGGATATTTCAGCTGTAAGTGAGTACGTGGTTGGGTAGTGCTAGAATTGTTTTCTAGAGCTGTGAGTGCCGAAATGGCAGCATCGGCTGTATGCTCCCCGGGGAGTTGAGAGGGATGTTGGCTGGTTGCAAAGGCCCTATAACCACGGATAATAATTTGTGAACCGCTTTGAGACGACCTACGAACTAGGTTGTGTTAAAGCGGTATATAAGAACCTCCAATTATCATTATTATTATTATTATATCTGAAAACGAGTTTAAGTGCGATTTAGATCATTATTATAAATGGAAATAATACGAACCTGGCAGATGGGGAGTATTCCATGTCTTTGATATAAGGTCTTCGAGTCAAGATGACAAGCAAGAAATAATCTCAAATTCAAAAACAAAACATCAAAACAGATCAGGATTGTATGATCTGGCAATTTCGTTATCTCTCTGATTCAATAATTATCTTAGAAAGTTAGCTGCAAAAATATATTAGCGAACAATGGTGCACAATCACGCAGTTCCCTGTGTTACAGATACCGTTGAATCATTATAAGAAAACCATTAATAAATTAACAGTTATTAAAAGCAGCATTATCATTTGCTAATTTAGTTCAGCATCCGTATTCCCCAGTGTAAATAGAAACAACGGGACTGTCGTAAGGACATCCCTGCTTAATTAAGGGTGGTTAAGGGTTATTAAAGGCGTCTTTCCCATTTGGTTAATCACCCATATTTTGTTTAAATTCTTTTCCAGAATATTAACTATGTTATCGACTAATGGATAGATAATGCGGATAATTATATCAAAGTTGTATTTGTTATTATGCCAACACTCTCAGGTTTAGCCAAAAACGTTTAATTATTATTAACATTTAGGTAATTGTGTTTACGTTAAGAGGTTTTAATTGTTCTTTATGCTAATTTGATGTTGTGTTTTGTCTTTCTTAAATTTGAATTCTTGCTATTACAATTTTCGTAATGATTATTATTATTTCTTTTATTTCCTCCAAAAATGAGGAGTTACAGAAATAACGAACAATACACGTACAATTCAACACTATTGAAAGAGAAGAAAATGCATTCACACTCATGGTCACACCCTTATTACATAGTGACACACACATGCCCATGGACAGACACACACATAGGAGAATGATAATAGTACACGCATCATACCATAAAGTACTATACACACAACACAATGATATACTAGGTACTATTACAGTCATTATACGTTGATACTTATGATGATAGACAGTATAACGCTCATCATATATTAAATCACACATTGATATAGTAGACATATTTACACTGCTCAAACTACATTATCATATAATAGTATAGACAGTAATACACTTCTCGTACTAAGCAATCATACAACATTGTAATAAAAAGTATTACAAGCATCACAAAATAAATTATACAGCATTATTATAGACGGTATTACTATTACATAAGTCTTACAATACAATCATACATTGAGTAGAACCCGTTGCACGAAGTCATACAATACAGGCATACAGTCGTGTGAAATACACAACATACAATATAATAATTAACTTGAACAAACAAAGCAACTATGCAATGATTTCATCAGTTGTAGTAATACATATCACAAGATTAATTCATACAATACAAACAATATTTGAATGGTAGTAAGTTGCACTAATCATACAGCCAAATTGTGCAATGATATAACAGGAAAGACGTAGGAAATGCTTGCCTACTAATATGAGTACAAAAATATATGTATTTCATGTATTAATCTTGCTGAAGCGTGAGGTACACACACTGTAAATTGGTGATCACATACATACAATTGTATCACTCAGTATACAACATTCAAATATCTAAGGATAAATTACATAATACCACTGTGTTGAAGAATTTTAGTAATAATAACAATGGATTTTATTCTAAAGTCCTCCAGTTCATATGTAGATAAATCACAGTTGAAAATACCACCAAGAAGAACATGAAGTAGATGGTAATTAGACATTACAATTAAGATAAAACACGAAATCTATATCTTTTACAGTACTGAGTACACACCAGAGCTGGTCACGTAATAGCTCTGTGTGTGAGCATCCAAGTACACTATGCATAATAGTATCTTTGTGCATAGAGCCACAGTAATGACACAAATATATATTTTCATTATCGCGCATTTCAACACAAAGTTTAACAAATTACTTCAAACATGAACTGTATTGTGGAAAGCGTAAAGCAAGTTTCCATATAGCATACGGTTGTATCGTATTATGTAAAAGAGTGAAGCGAGAGAAGTACCTATCAGCGTTCATTCTTTCACATAAATTAAATTGTTCATAGTTTCTTACATGGTCATTGACTAAACGCTTCCATTGACATTTGTTTGGAAATACACCACTCTTCAAAAATTCCTCAGTAACATGATACAAATTGTATTTTTGTAAAATATTAACAATGTCGGGAACAAAACCTCTACTTAATTGAGACAGGTTGAATTCGAATAGACGCTTGATAAGTATCGCGTGTTAAACAGCCAACTTCCATGGAACATATTCTACCAAAAAACAACATTTTCTTTACGCTGATGTATACTTCTACAGAAAACCAACCAATCAAGGACGTGCACATATCTGTTCTTGTTCTTACAATAAAAACTTGGATAGATTTTACAATGAAGTTTTGTGCTTTTTCTAACATGTAAATTTAATTTTGCTTTAATTGCCACAATTCACACCCATACAGTGCTGGGGGATATACTTTACACTTAACAATTTTTGCAGTGGTTAAAGGATTCAGAGCACATGGATGTGCTCCAGAACGAATAAAGGACATAACACCACTCTTTAATTTGGAACAAGCACGTTCTGTACGTTTGACATTGTTATTTCTACTATTCAATAAAACTCCGACATAAGTAATACTTTCCACAATTGGTAGTTAATTCCATATACAGTTATATCACAATGAATATTGGGTTTCTTTTGAGAAGTGAAAACAACAATTTTAGATTTAGTAGAGGAAAATGTTAATCTCCACTTTCTACTGTATGTCTCGCAAATAGAGAGTAGATACTGTAAACTATTAACGTTATTGATGATAATACATATGTCATCAGCTTGTGAAGGTATATTTATTCGCGAGGAAAGAATTATTGCCCCTTTCCCGCTAAATTCCACTTCATTTAGCAAATCCTTAATAAAGACTAAATACAGTTTTGCGGATAAAGACCCACCTTGCAAGATTTCCCGTTTCATGATTACATTGTCCGACTTGAAACCATTAAAAACAACATTACTGGTAAATCGAGAATACATTTGTTTCATGATATTCCATACTTTCCCGTTAATACCCATAATGTAAAGCTTATAGAATAGGCCTTCTTGCCATACAGTATCGAAGGCTTTATTGCTATCTAGAAAAGCGACAAGCACATCAGATCCATTATCTAGGTTATAGTTCACACTTTCCTGTGGATTAAAAGAAGTACATAAACTACACAGTGTTTTGCGATATGCTGATTGATGCATGTTCGGAAATGTGTATGATTCTAGGACTGGACTTAAACGGCTCAAAAATCTTGACAAACACAGGAATTAATGTTATACCCCTATAGTTGTTTGGGTCATCTTTTGGTTTCCGATTACCTTTTACAGAGTGATTATTGCACCAAGTTTCCATGAATTGGGAATATACTCATACTTAATAATGAGATTGAACAAAAATGTAATATGTTTGATCATTAGACTGTTACAGTATTTAATATGCTCATACACAAGACCGTCCGGACCACCAGATTTGTTTGTTTTAAGACCTTTACATTTATCAGAAACCCCTTTAAAAGTGAACTCTTTTTCTAGAAAAATATCTTTATCAGTTTTCGCTTTTTCTGTCATGTTCGGTAAATCATCTTGAACATGATTAAAAAAGTCTACATCGAACAGTTCGTTAGGTTCGTTCTCGAACAATTAACAAAAATGAGTACGCCATGCATTTACTATTACTTCTGGATCACGTAGGACCCGACCGTCATACTTCAGTTCTGTTTGTTTCAACTTGGGTTTATGTGATTTACTTTTCTATAGTTGCCAGAACAATACTTTGTCAACTTCACCTGATTGATCAATTTCTTCAAATTGAAGTCTCATATACTCGTTAAAAGCATTTCTAAGCTTATTTCTAAAAACATTCTAACATGAATTATAGTCTAAAAAATAAACATCATTACCTCTACATTGGCCGTTGTCTTTCCACAATTTCCTTTTAGTAACCATCAGACGATGAACATTTGTCAACTCATCATTCCAATATGGTTTTAGATGTCTCTTAAATTTACATTTCTGAATACAGCCTTTTGATGCATTTAGCAAAAAAGATTTTAGAACCTCATAATATGTATCATTTTCTAGGGTCGACGTGATATTTTGAGGAAAAGCTACTGAACTGAGGTAAAAATCGACAATGTATTTGTAGCTTTGTATTTGACCATTATTTACAGCTGTACGCCAGTTATACCTCACAAATTCACCATTACATTGTTTGGATTGGATCCTATGAGACCCCACAGAACACAAAACAGGAAGGTGTTCTGAAGTATTAACTTCACATGCATCCAGGACTTCAGATCTGCTATCCTACTTTCGACAAGGATATGGTCAATCATTGTACAGTTCCCAGTGACAGGACAAAATGTATATTTAGGACCTTTATATTCAGTCTGTACGTTTACCGAGAGTAAATTATTTCTCTTTAAAAACATCTTGAACAAAGCTGATCTTTCATTACGAAAGAAATGATAACGCGGACCACTAATTTTTACATTTAAATCACCTATGATGATAACCTTCCCTTTCTCCGAGTACACGGCCACAAGATATTCTAGTATGTCTAAGGTTTCCTTAAAAACATCGAAGTGCCTTGATGATGCTGGCATGTATGCAGAAAAGACAAAAATATAGTTACTATCAGACTCTTGAATTTCAGCACCTACAATCCGAGGACTATCGGTAACAATCTCTTGAACATATAGATAAGATTTGTAAAGAATACAAACACCACCTCTAATGTTGCATTTATAGCGGAATGGGTCTATCTCAGGGACAGGTTTTACTATACTTGAGTAGCCACAATGAGTAAAAGTATCAAAAAAGGACAAGTTATATTATCTTACCCAATGTTCAGACAGACCACAGATATCAATATTATGTTATTCAATGCATTTTAGAAGGTATGGCGTGCCTGCCATTACACCTTCAATGTTCCAACACATTATATTAAGTTTGTCACACACTTTGTTCATGTTCGTTGATGAAGGCGTTCTTTTGAAGCCACTGACGAACAGACACGCCTTCTGGCCAGAAAGAAGGATCCTGTAGAGTATTATATTCGTCATCAACTACGTTTACCTGTGCCGATGCAGTTCGTTTCCAGCGTCTCTCGAAGTAACGTAAAAACGTGACAGTAACATTCCTCTCCTCAAAGTACTTGCGCATACCATTTTCTGATGTAGTATCTACGTGTTCTCATGTGTTTCCCTACGGTGGTGAATCCAACAAAATCTTGTTTTCGATGCATTGAAGACGACAACGACGGAGCGGAAGACACGCACACTGACGACGGAAAATGTACAGGTATAGATGACGTTCCGTCAGATGTAGGAGTTGTGTCGTTTACTTTTGTCTTTTTGTCTTTGACAATTGACGAGTAACTTTCTACCAGATGTGTTTTCAAACAGGATTCCTCATTTTTCGGTGGATTGTTGGGGGGTTGATGGGTCTTTTCCGAGATATTACACAGGGAGGTCTGTACTGTTGGTGGAATTGGATCCGATAACGGAATAAACCGGTTTCTCACCTCAACCTGATGCGTTTCCTGAATAGAATTACTTTTTTGTACAGTGCCCTGTCCTTTGTTCTTCAGTTGTTGTTTAATGTCACTAATGTGTTTTTGTGTGTTGTCCGAACCTTTTTGTAATGATTTTATTGTGTTTTCCATCGCATGAATGTCGTCCTCGCATTGCTTTGTGGTCTGCATAGCATGTTTAAGCCTATTTTTTTTAGACTTTCAGTAGCGTTCAACTGATTGTTGTCAAATCTTTGTTATAATGCTGCAATCCAGGACTTAAAACTATTGGCTGATTTTTGAAGTTCACATTTTGCCATGTCTAAATTGTCCTGATATAAATCCTGAATTTCGGGTACGAGTACCGCGACGGATTTCTTAAGTGAAGAGTTTTCGCCGGCATTTCTCTCAAGAGTGCGGCGAATGTGTTTTTGTCCTTTGATTTTTCTCTGTCGTCGCGCATTTCACTTATTTCTTTTCTCAAGGTTACCATTTGTGACGCGAAGTTAGCTTAATGAGTTTTAATATCTAAAAGATCCGCATTGACAGTTACAATGGATTCTTTGATGATTTGTACGCCTCCTTCTTCGGGAATCTGTTGTGATTTGTTAACCTGAACCTGTACTTTCCTTGTTCTCGGAATAATCTTGTGTAGATCTTCTGTATATTCTCCTGTAACAGCACGGAGAAGAACGAAGCAGTATCTTGCGAGTTTGAAGTAAATTGCAAGAGAACCAGCTCTTCTAGAAGCCAGTCTTTTTCGAAGATATCCTTCTTTGATGGGGAAGTCATCCCTGGCCTTAGCAAGCTCGTAAAATTTGTACCTCAAATGTTCAAGGTCGTTTGTTAGCTCGCGGATCCGATCTATAAGGAGGTCTCTGGGGATAGCAATGGCCTCTTTGAGTGCCTTAAGATATGCCGGAATCACTCTGGAAGGATTACATGGGATTTCAGTGTACAGCGTTTCTACGACTTGCGATGTGGGGGGTATGAGAATGATTCCTCGACTTGTCCATTATGCCAAGTGCAGGTAAGGGGTTCAACATTAGTCAATTCAGTATACACGGGGGATTCATCATTTTCTGATAAATCCATACTGGTGAAAAATAGCAATAGATTTAATGTCCGAATAATACACAGGTGGGTTAAAAATTGCTATATTGGCACAGCAATCACAACGTGTGCGAGTGATTATTCCTCAGTACACCTGTACGGGGTGCAGTGAACAATAGAGCACCTATACTAAAGTGTCCAGGTGTGGGTGAGCGATGTCGTCACCCTATATATATAAACACACTACGGGCACACAAAGGAACTGTCCATATTCAGTTAAAATATACTTTTCAAAGTATTTTAGTCACTAGGAAGCTACTAATGCAATATATGCATGTTATTAACATACACCTTACCAAATATTGTGACGTTCCAGCTGGTATAAACGCTGTAGAAGCGTAATGAACACGGAGCGTTGTGGGTTACGTCCGTGAGACTGAGCGGTGTAACATAGATAATGCGGATAATAATACCAAAGTTGTATTTGTTATTATGCCAACACTCTCAGGTTTAGCCAAAAACGTTTAATCATTATTAACATTTAGGTAATTGTGTTTACGTTAAGAGGTTTTAGTTGTTCTTTATGATAATTTGATGTTGTGTTTTGTCTTTCTTAAATTTGAATTCTTGCTATTACAGTTTTCAAAATGATAATAAAAAGCGGAAATATTTCATAAAAGATGGATTTCATATTGCAGCCAACCTGGGTTGATCGTAGCCAATCTCTGAAAGGTAAATATGTTCACCACCTCTTTGAAGTTCAGGATGCAATCATGTGTGTACATGTGTCAAAAGCCGTTTCCCCTGCAAGTGCAAAGGTAGTACAGTTGACTCAACAGCATTCATGATAGTTTGGGCCAAGTCCATTATGTTTTAAGGGATGCTGATTTAAAACTGTATTGCTTTTTCTTTGATCTACGTCAAAGTCAGTCGTGCTCCTGTCGTTCCTTCTCAACATGATAGACCAATCATTTGCAATCTACCTGTTTATGTGAACTGGATTTGATTGATACATTTTTAACAAATTGCTGCGTGGTCACCGATTGAAATGTTGCATTTAGCCAGATTCTTTCAATAAAAATATGTTTTTGATCGTCGTGTCATCCATATTCCACTTTTGATTATTTTGATCTACGAAATTACAAATACAGTTATTGCATAATTGGGTTTTTTCAGGTACAGCAAATCTAAAGATTAAGATACAGAGCAAAGACGCATAAAATTGATTTTATGGAAAAATCCTATTTTATTATACATTAGACAAACATGAAAACATATTCAAGCTGTTGTATGCTTAAAAGCTAGATCGACTGATTTCGCAAAATATATAAAAATGCTTTTGCGTTTGATATTCTTTTACAGAGATTTTAAGCATTCCAATCACATGTACTTTCCACTTGTCATTACATTGTTTTAGTTATACCAGGTATGTTATGACAAAACGTTGAATTACTATCAGAAATGTTATATATTGGCAAGCGATGTTAAGGAAACAGATGACATGCATAAAATATGCGCCAAGACGAAGACAGAAGGGGTGAAATACACACATTGTAGATGTAATGTGTATCACTGTCAATATGTCACTCTTAGTGAAAAACTGGTGAAAGGACACGACTGACTTGGATAATGATTAAAGAAAATAGTATAATTATGTACCTCAACCCTAAAATGAAATGAAATGGTCCAAACTATACACACTGGGTCAGGTCAATTGGTGTACCTGAGGGGAAATGGCTTTTGACACGTACCATGTACACACACATAGTGGCATCCCGAACCCCAAAGAGGTGATGTAAAGATTTACCGTTCGGGTATTGGCTACGATCAATCCGGTCGGCTTTAACCATACTACGTGCTGCTGCCCTTCCCATACTATTCCTGCATGTACCTTCTATCTAGCATGATTAACACTATTAACAACATGTAGTTCGGCGTTCTCACTTAGCAGCGGTTCATATATCTTACAATGTAATCAACTGTCCCTCATATGATGTATTTCTCCGATGTAATATTATTAACAAATCGTATATGGTACAAAAAGTAACCAAACATCACTTTCTTACTCTCAGCTTCACATTTCTGCCAAGTAATGAACCTGTCCTTCGGTCTCTTTAGAATGAAACACAATTCACAATTTGATATACTGTGAAATCGGATATTTTCGTGGGGCTCAAATTTCATGGGTTTTCCGACAAAGCACCATTTCGCGGGTATATAAATTTGTGGATTATGATTACCCACTCAAGTAGATAATTGCTTTTTATCAAACTGGTAAAAACGTCGTGGACCTATGCGTTCGATGAAAAAGATTACCCACGAAATCAACGGAATTGAAAACCTCATAAAAAATAGTGATTTCAGAGTATGGTATACGTAGATGCAGGCTCCTCCTGTATGTACGTACCATGATTGGCACAATTTACATAATATTCAACGTTCACCCTTGTTCGTCTATGTAACATAATATAAAATGCCGGCGTGATTTGTCGACCTTTCTATTTTGATGGACCAAATCCTTTTGTCTCTGCAATTAAAAATATCAATTAACAAACCGGAAATTTTCGTCAACGTTCCCTTCCATCTTTCTATAGTTGTTACAATAATGTACATAATTACTAAGTTTCACAAAGAAATTGACCATTTTGTTTGATCAAACAAATAAAAATAATTGTATATTTTTTATATTTCATTCTGTCCTGATTTTTTCCTAGTTTTCCTGATGGCCATGCTAAGACGATTTTATTTGTTGCGTGTTTGGTTAACAATTTACTTAAGATTTTATATCTTAATCTTACAATGTCAAATAAAATTATAATGATTTGTCATATCGAAATCAAAGTCGATAATAAAAAACTTACACATTTATGGTGCTAAAAGGGTTCTATATAGCTTTGCAACTAGAGGAATATTTGTGTCATACATACATTTGCTTCCTCATTTTGTGATGAGTGCGAATCTCTACCTATTTCTGTGCATTTTCTATTAAAAAACAATACATCAACATCAATGTTTAGAGCATTTATGTTCACGTTCATTCTCTTTGTTCGAATATAATTATTAATTTTAAATAATAACTCAAGACATAAATGGGATGACAGTGAATTCCGTTCGTTCACAAATAATCAGAACAACAAGCCCATGCTATATTTACATGTACAACCCCCCTTAAACACACATATCCTTTTCTAAATATATTTGTTTCCATGTGTAAATAAAGTGATAATATAACAAGACGAAGAAAATAAATTAGTCATGGCCACAGAAGCAAGTCTCGAGCTAGCCATTACCGGAGTTTGTTTCCTGTAAGTTTTTTCTTAACAATACTTTGCTAGCCCTCTTTACCTCCGGATTTCAATAAACACCTGAATAATTGTCTGCCCCCACACCTACCACCCACCCACCCACACACACACACATCTACTTATTGCAGTTTAATTTATGCCGCAAATTAAAAGATTAATCCATTAATGTAATGTAACTGACATAGACAATTCCTTGAGTATTGGAGAAATAAAATTTACAAGAGTTTAGGAAGGAATGATATCTTCTAGTTAGAGAGACTGTTTAGTGTGTGGTCATAAAAATAAAGTTGCAGAAGACTGGAGTCTTATTTAGCATATTTATTTGAATAGTCGGACATGTGGTCATATTTTCGTTGCTAAAAGTCAGCATGGCAACAACCGTCCGCGACACAATAATACCTCGTACTATAACTTAACTGGTCTTGCCTGTCACTAAAGAGGCCACAGCTGGCTGATAGGGCTATAATTCGACAAACCAACGGTTTAAGAACTAACTCGATCGTTTACTGTAGATTGTGAAATTACTCTACCCTGTATTTATCACTAATTTTACGTTTTCATATCCCTTGGCAAGGGGAGACAATTATAGACATGTAATTTTTACTTAACCCTGTATATAGGGGGACACTAACAGACTTGTTGATTTCATCACTACAACTTGCAGCCTCTCCTCTCATCCAAAACAAGGACTACATTGTAACGTACTCGCTTTTCACAAAGACGGCTTGGATTTAACTCCCTGGTCGGACATGTTAAGGTACATTATTGGGTCACCAGCCAGACTACGTCGGTTTTCTGCGAGTACTCCGGTTTCCACCTACATTAAGGCCCTCTGTTCGCTTCCATCCGGGCCACCAAAAGGATTGATATAAGTTGGGAGAAAATCTAAGTGTTGAAAAACAGATATATTTTTTCCCCTTTAAAACACGGATTAAGACAGAAAAAGGATGTAGTTCATGAGTCCTGTTTTTGAACAAGAACATGCATGTAAACTAACCAATCATCAAAATTACAAATGACGAGTTGACCAGTTACCAACAAACAAAATGCTTCTGACTTGAAATGTGTGTGTCTAATGCTGATTTCATGTGCTGACGAGCGATGTCGGTACATTGATGGATTTTATTGATTGAAAAGTACATCTGGCATGAAACATGATGTCAGTGTTAATTGGTTATCGTCTGTTGATCAAATGGCGACTAAAAGGAAAAATCCTTCCCCAATATATATAGGTTAAATAGATCGAATAGGACAACTGCCCTAAGGGTCAGCAATGGTAAAAACGCGACGCTTGATGTGAAATAAGGTCATATAGACATAACATGATTATTTTCGAACTCAAATTGATAAATATAAAAACAAAAATAGAAACAAATGAAACATCTATATGCACACCATTAAAAAAAAAAAGGAATTAAGACCATGAGACCGTTCTCATACTCAAACTCAGTTTTTGTGCTCAAGCCAAATTTTTTATTCAGGTGATACATTAATAAAAAATCACATTTTGTCAATGATCTGGAAAAAATGTGTAGAGACTTGGGGCCAAAGTACCAATTGGAGTGTTTAAACTTGACTTCTTGACCGTGTCACGTGATTTTAAGCCAGTTACAAGAAAGTAGGTTTGAGCTGCTTCAGTACGAGAATGGCTTCGGGAATACGGGCCCATGTGTTTGTAAGGAAGGCTGAGTTATCTCCTAAACCCATTGAAATATATATTCAGGATATCCCCGATCTACGCCCTCGGAACGATTCGCATACGTTATGAAGCATGTCATGAGCACTAGTTACGGAAATTTCGGTATCAACTCCCGCCTCATAACAAGACCTAACGACCATCACTGTTCAACGCAACCTATCCTTGCGAAGCGTCCTTGCTACTCCCTGTCTGAGATATGTAAGGAAAATCCTTTTTTATCTCCGCGAAAGGGAAACAAGTACTTGTGTTATATGTCTATAATGCTCTATACGGACAAAGTAGTGGATGTACTTAGGAATGAAAATAAGGTCTTGTGGCCTATCCATTCTATTGTTCCTAGCAAAAACGAATCGAGATTCAGAAACAATTGTACTCCTCCTATATCCCAACGTGTTTGGTTTTCATCCAAGGAACTATGTAGCATGTATTTAACTCTGTAGTGTAGAAAAAGGACAGAAATCTACAACTGCATTTAAAGCTACTGAACATTGATTGAAATCCTGTTCAGAACAACAACTGTTAATTGCCTGCAGCTTGTAGTTGTAAATTGAGCGTGAAGAACCTCCCCTTAACGCACCGACGTTGTCTCTGGTGTATCATGTTGAAATCACTTAAAAACTTATCCTGAAGTTTCAGATTGATTATTTGTCTTTCACACTTTCCTTTGGTAAAAATAAGATGTAATGTTGAACCCTATGCACCGAGCAATCACGAATTGCGGATTAATTTTCAAAGTCAACTATAATCACCTTTTACATCGAGCAAAGCTCAAAGGAAGCTTTCGAAAAACCATTTTTTCCTCCGAATGTAAAACGAAGGAAATTAATTAATTGGAGGGTACAAAAAGACAGAATACGTGTCAACAAAACCACTATTCGAACTCAAAATCGATAAAACTTTGGCAACATATGAACAAAGGAAAGATTAACATGGAGACCCTTGAGAAAGACCTGAGAAATAGACGCAGTGTCATACCAACTTTGTATTAAGAAAATACTGTGGCTGTGGAGCATCGAGCATAGAAATATAATTAAAACGACAGAAACAGTTTTTATCCTTGTTTAGAAATATACATGATGTAAATGTGCAGCTAAACGTATGACCAAATGTTTCAATTTTGCATTTAAAATGCAATTTTCTCACACGTTTTATATATTTTAAATAACCGATGCAAGATCTGACTAATGTTAAGTACATATTGTATAACATGTACATAGTATTGTATGAAGAGAGAACATGTACATATTATTGTATGTATAGAGAACATGTACATATTATTGTATGTATAGAGAACATGTACATATTATTGTATGTAAAGAGAACATGTA
>NW_018406415.1:2093819-2130293 GCF_002113885.1 Mizuhopecten yessoensis
AGAGAACATGTATATATTATTGTATGTATAGAGAACATGTATATATTATTGTATGTATAGAGAGCATGTATATATTATTGTATGTATAGAGAACATGTACATATTATTGTATGTATAGAGAACATGTACATATTATTGTATGTAGAGAGAACATGTACATAGTATTGTATGTATAGAGAACATGTAAATAGTATTGTATGTATAGAGAACATGTATATATTATTGTATGTATAGAGAACATGTAAATAGGATTGTATGTATAGAGAACATGTAGATATTATTGTATGTATAGAGAAGACGTACATATTATTGTATGTAGAGAGAACATGTACATAGTGTTGTATGTATAGAGAACATGTACTTAATATTGTATGTATAGAGAACACGTACTTATTATTTTATGTATAGAGAACATGTACATAGTATTGTATGTAAAGGGAACATGTACATATTATTGTATTTATAGAGAACATGTACTTATTATGGTATGTATAGAGAACATGTATATATTATTGTATGTAAAGAGAACATGTACATAGTATTGTATGTATAGAGAGCATGTACATAGTATTGTATGTATAGAGAACATGTACATACAATAATAAGTACATGTTCTCTATACATATAATAATATGTACATGCTCTCTTTATATACAATACTATGTAAAGAGAACATGTAATTATTATTTTATAAATAGAGAACATGTACATATTGTTGTATGTATAGAGAACATGTACTTATTATTGTATGTATAGAGAAAATGTACATATTATTTTATGTATAGAGAGCATGTACATATTATTGTATGTATAGAGAGCATGTACATATTATTGTATGTATAGAGAACATGTACATAGTATTGTATGTAAAGAGAACATGTACATAGTATTGTATGTAAAGGGAACATGTACATATTATTGTATGTATAGAGAACATGTATATATTATTGTATGTAAAGAATACATGTACATATGATTGTATGTATAGAGAACATGTACATAGTATTGTATGTATAGAGAACATGTACATAGTATTGTATGTATAGAGAACATGTACATAGTATTGTATGTATAGAGAACATGTACATAGTATTGTATGTATAGAGAACATGTACATAGTATTGTATGTATAGAGAACATGTACATAGTATTGTATGTATAGAGAACATGTATATATTATTGTATGTATAGAGAACATCTACATAGTATTGTATATATAGAGAACATGTAAATAGTATTGTATGTATAGAGAACATGTGCATGGTATTGTATGTAAAGAGAACATGTACATAGTATTGTATGTAAAGAGAACATGTACATAGTATTGTATGTATAGAGAACATGTATATATTATTGTATGTAAAGAGAACATGTAATTATTATTTTATAAAAAGAGAACATGTACATATTATTGTATGTATAGAGAACATCTACATAGTATTGTATATATAGAGAACATGTAAATAGTATTGTATGTATAGAGAGCATGTGCATGGTATTGTATGTAAAGAGAACATGTACATAGTATTGTATGTAAAAAGAACATGTACATATGATTGTATGTATAGAGAACATGAACATATTTTTGTATGTAAAGAGAACATGTACATAGTATTGTATGTATAGAGAACATGTATATATTATTGTATGTATAGAGAACATGTACATATTATTGTATGTGAAGAGAACATGTACATAGTATTGTATGTAAAGAGAACATGTACATATTGTTGTATGTATAGAGAACATGTACTTAATATTGTATGTATAGAGAACACGTACTTATTATTTTATGTATAGAGAACATGTACATAGTATTGTATGTATAGAGAACATGTACTTAATATTGTATGTATAGAGAACACGTACTTATTATTTTATGTATAGAGAACATGTACATATTATTGGAGGTAAAGAGAACATGTATTTATCATTGTATGTATTGAGAACATGTGCTTATTATTGTATGTATAGAGAACATGTACATAGTATTGTATATAAAGAGAGCATGTACGTATCATTGTATGTAAAGAGAGCATGTACATAGTATTGTATGTATAGAGAACATGTACATATTATTGTTTTCAAAGAGAACATGTACATATTATTGTATGTAAAGAGAACATGTACATATTATTGTATGTATAGAGAACATGTACATATTATTGTATGTAAAGAGAACATGTACATATTATTGTATGTAAAGAGAACATGTACATATTATTGTATGTATAGAGAACATATACATACATTTTTGTATTATTGTATGTATAGACGATTTTTACATTTAACGACAAGGTAACCTGGGGTTTTCAAAATGTATCCAATGAGTCCCGTGGTCAGAGTCGAGAATCTGACCACCATTTTTTACCAGGATACGTATGATTCCTGTAAATTGTCTCCGATTTTAGCTGCCAAACGTCTCTAATTGCAATTGCCTGTGGTCAGTACCCACAATATATTTCGAGGTTATCATATGACCATTTTCATTTTTTTACTCCGTATCAGCCAGAGACTACCGTATTAGCCCAAGGAGCCGGAGGCCCGAGAGCTGATATTGGCCAAGGGTCGTGGGTCACCTTAAGATATATAGACTGTTAAATAACAATACATAGAAGATGAAACTACAATACATAGAAAAGGACATTACCGTACATAGAAGGTGGCATTAAAATACCTAAAAGGTTACATAAAAATATCTAAAATGTGTATTTCAATACCTAGAAGATGACATTACAATACCTAGATTTTGACATTACAATACCTAGAAGATGACATTACAATACCTAGATTGTGACATTACAGTTTATAGAATGTGGCATTACAATACATAGAATGTGACATTAAATACCTAGAAGATGACATTATAATATTTAGAAGATGACATAATAATACTTAGAATGTGACATTAAATACCTAGAAGATGACATTATAATACTTAGAATGTGACATTACAGTTTATAGAATGTGACATTACAGTACAAAGAAGGTGACATTACAATACACAGGAGATGACTTTACAATACCTAGAATATGACATTACAGTACAAAGAAGGTGACATTAATTACCTAGAAGATGACATTACAATACCTAGATTGTGACATTACAGTTTATAGAATGTGGCATTACAATACCTAGAATGTGACATTAATTACCTAGAAGATGACATTACAATACATAGAAGATGACATTATAATACTAAGAATGTGACATTACAGTACAAAGAAGGTGACATTACAATACCAAGGAGATGACATTACAATACAATGAAGGTGACATTACAGTACATAGAAGATGACATTACTTTAATTACATTAATTTAATTACATCATTTTCTTTTCAAAAAATCTTGAGATTTAACCGTTCGGTACAGTCTGATTTAAGTCATCATGTTACATGGTCTGCCTTCGAAGTTAATCAGATTGCCGTTTGTTAATAAGTCATCCAATGAAAGTTAAACTTTCAGGCACTGGTCGCATTTTCGCAAATGAATTCTAACGTTAAATGACTTTCATGATCAGCTCTATTTACTTTATTGTTAATAGATTTTGTTACCTGCCGTGGCAGATATAAAAATTGATAAAAAGATCGAACTATTCTCAGGTGAGCGCCAAGTGCCCTTCATTAGAATAGCAAATCACCCTACATCCGTCGTCGTATGAATGCAATAAAATTTATTTACACTTATATTACAAAATATATTACTTAAATCAAACTCATTGACATTTTATTTTTTTTTTTTTTTTTTTTTTTTTTTATTCATTAATAATTTCTTTTATTCAGAGGAAAAAAATTATTAAAATATCAAAATTGGATTATAAAACAGTTATTGTGTATAATTTTACTTGATCGAATAAGAATTGTAAATAACAATTTGTGTTAATATCAAACGCAGGGGAGGCTACTCTGTGATATTACAATACTAGGCAGTAAAGCCAGGTACGTCTATTCATTATATGACAGTTTTTGTCCGTGTTTATGGCATATGCAGGGTAAAATACACATTAACTGTAAAATTCACCCTCTCCCCCATATAATCCCACCTGATACTCTACCAAAACAAATAGAGTTCACTACATACAGTTCAGTATTGCTCCCGGAGCTAGTCCGAATTATTCTGACGTTTTATCAACTTTGTCGTCGACAGACCGATATGAAAAAAGTCGATAAAACGTCAGAATAATTCGGACTATCCCGGAGCGTGATTCACTCAGTCATAGGCCTACTTGATATTCGATACGTCTCTGCCAAGAAGCTAATTGAATAATAAAGTTATACTGATATGGATCACAGCACACGTACACATGTGATAATGTCCTAGCTAACACATGTTAGGCCTATTGTACTATGATATGAACAAGTCTAGATCAAGTAAATCTATATTAAGCGTGTAGACCATGTAACGCTCGACATCAAGAATTATTTTGGAATTTTACATTTGAAGCTGGTTAAAGCAGGAGGCAAGGGAAGAAATAAAGGTATCCTCAACCCTACCTAACCCCAAAATACGCCCCAAGCCCGCACGGCAATGCTATCGTAACCAGTTCCAAAATGTATAACATGCACAGAGTGGCTTCCCCTGTGTCTGATAACAAGAAATTTGTAATAATAAAAATTTCGTTATTCTTGTAAGCAAATTGTAGTTAAACTATTTTAGAATTTAAGTCTTATTGTTTTAGAGCAGTTTATGCAATAATATAAGGCATTAATGTGTAATTTAACAAAATAAATAAATAAAAAGTTTTATGAAACTATTTTAGTATTATTTATTTTTATACATTTACAAATTACGGCGTTTGTTGCTTCACGACGACGGACGAAAGGCGATTTGCTATTCCCATTACGGGCTCTTAGCGCTCACCTGATATTAGTTTATCTTTTCTATAATTTTTCCACCTGCAATAGCAGGTAACAAATAAACAATATTAGTATTTTGTAAAATGTTCAACCAGACATGTGTATGTCTGCTACATTTTGAAATAGCTGTTCAGTAACGTTAGTGAGTCCAGGGTTCTCCCCAGGCCATTTAGCTGATACGGCTCCGTATCAGCTTCAGTTTGAAATCCTCCCTGTCGTATCAGCTTAATTGACCCGTATCACCTTAGTATTTGTACTGAATGGGGTCTTTTTACACAAGAAATTGACACTGATTAAATCACAAGGCTGACCCAAGTCCAGCAACGACCCCACTGGTCAGTTGCACGATAGCGTAGTATGGCCACAGGGGGCCTGTAATTAGTGGGGAGGGGGACCGGACGACAAGCCCACATTTGTCCGGCCAGCCGCTCATTGGAGCCTAAAGCAATTACCATCAGATCCTTTTACATGGTCAATATGTGATTAATTGAAGTAACTACTGTAGGATTAACAAAACAAACACTTGATGCAACTAACATGCACAGAGTGGCTTCCCCTGTGGCTGATATCAAGATATTTGTAATAATATAAATTTCGTTATTCTTGTAAGCAAATTGTATTTAAACTGTTTTAGAATTTAAATATTATTGTTTTAGAGCAATTTATGCAATGATATAAGGCATTCATGTGTAATTTAACAAAATAAATAAATAAAAAGTTTTATGAAATTGTTTTAGTATTATTTATTTCTATACATTGGCAAATTACGGCGTATTGGGCTTCACGACGACGGACGAAAGGCGATTTGCTATTCCCATTACGGGCTCTTAGCGCTCACCTGATATTAGTTTATCTTTTCTATAATTTTTCCACCTGCAATAGCAGGTAACAAATAATCAATACTAGTATTTTGTAATTACCTTAATCTTTTGCAAAAATTTCGGATGCTCAACGTACAAATACCATTTGTCTTCATCTTGATCACAAAAATAATGTTCATTAAAATTCTGCAATTTAAAGAATAAAAAAATTAGCATAACTTTCGGCGGCAAATTTTCGTAACAGAGAACCTTAAAGTTTTCACTGTAATAGAATACTTTTGGAGAGAACATGACTGAAATATGTCAATTTTCTGTTTTTTAATTGTTGATATTTAAGTTTGTTAATGTGCATATAACTGGCTTGAACTAAGAGAAGTGACTCTCCAGTAGAAAAGTATTTGGTGTCAATCACTAAGGTGTAATACAAATTAAACTAAAGGTCGCTTTTTACATTGTTCATATGGTTTTGATAACGGTTGCATTATATTCTGTAATAGGTGTTTATTTTTGAAAAATAAACTGTTACCGTTCTTTTGAATGACATATTTTCAGGTTAGTTCCTTGATGTGTATTGTTTGTTCCCGTGAAATTGAAATGTCACAATTATTATAAGAAATTGGTGTTGGAAATTTCAAATTTGAGAAACATAACTGTTATGGAAATATTCTGTTCACTCATATGCTGGAACTGGTTTTTGAGGTTGGGTAATGTCTTCAAGATCGGAGAAGCCTCCTTTTGATTTGATATCAGATACAGAAAAAAAGATAATTATTTATTTTTGCTTATTCTGGAAAATGAAACATACTGCTATTTTAATACTTCTGTTTGACGGAACAAATCTTAAATTTATTTAATCATATATGAAACAGATGCAAATACTATTAAAAAAAATATGAAATGTCATTTCGCGTGATTTACTGCTAGGTATATGCCAATAGTCGGTTGTATTTATTAGCATTGCAGAATAGTATTTTAACAGACGCGCAGTTCAGCTTTAGGAATGGATTGTCCACTGTAGATGCAATTTTTGTTATTAATTAATAAGACATTAAGAAATAAGAAAAGACTATATTGTAAAATGTAAAGTCATGCGTTAAATACGAGGATAAGTATAGCCAATGCTTTCCTAACAAGTCAGGTCTCTCACAAGGGGAATTATTGTCACCAATAATGCTTTCTTTATATATAAATGACTTTGAAATTAATCTTATAAAGGATAATTGTCCCAGCATTGAAATACAAATGATCAATAGGTTTCTTGTAATGTATGTGGACGATATGGTGTTACTTGCTAAAACTCCAGAAGGACTGCAATCAATGTTGGATAGTCTGAGTGTTTACAATAAAAAATGGAATCTGGAGGTAAATATAGAAAAAGACAATATTATAGTATTTAGTAATGGTGGACATTTAAAAAAAAACAACGAACGGTGGACATATGATAACAAACAACTGCAAGTTGTTGACGAGTTTAAGTATCTAGGTGTTCTGATGAAATATAATGGTAAATTCGAAAAAAAATTCAGAAACACTTCATTTTCTCTAATGTCCTCTTTAAGAAACTATTCTTTAAATATAGAAACGCTTTGTTCTGTCTTTGATACATATATTAGTAGTATCCTTGGTTATGCATCAGAAATATGGGGATTCCATAATGGATATGATATAGAGAAGGTACATTTAGCTTTTTGTAAGAAAATTTTGGGAGTAAGAAAAAATGTACAATGTTCCATATTGATGAAACCCCCAATGTCATGATGACGTAACCCTAAACTTTATTTCTGCCAAAAATCAAGTCTATCAGATATGGCCCACTTGTATAAAACATCTCAACTCTTGAGATTTCCTCAAGTCAAAGATTGTCCATAGACAATACATTGCTTGAGATTTTCCTTAACTTTGAGATGTTTTATACAAGTGGGCCATGACCTACTGCAGCATTAACGTAGGCACTACTCCCTTACTTTGTCAGTGTATCTCGTGCTGGCTTACACTAAATTTAGACGTGGATCAGCATATAATTATGTCTCAAGTTAAAATACGTGACAAGAATATCCACATATCTAGATATACGAATGACCATTTATAACTATATGTAAAGTCACACGTTATTGGTAGGTTTCACAATACCGTAGTCATCTAAATTATAACAAAGTATAAGGGAAGTTTTGGACTTATTAGTCACCTTGTACGATCATGCAGTGGATACAACAGGTCGATTCGTTTCCTCTAAACTGGTGATGGGATATGCAACCGATGTAATTTTAACCCTGTATTTTAAAAGAAACTTTGTAAATCAGAACACATTTGTAACATTTTGATATATTTTGGAAATACAAGATTCAGCAAAAAAAATAAAAAATAAAAATAGTACAATATGAATTAGAAAACAAATTATCAATGGCCCAGGATTAAAAATTATCACTTTGAGATACAATATGCACTAAAATACATTCATATTTCTGTATATCATGATTTTCAAAAGATAAGTGCATGTTTTCGCTTTATCAGCTAATATAATTTAGCTTCGTGCAAGCCCTTATTCTTCATATCTCAATAAAAACGGCATACAAATACTTTATCAACATGTTATCGTGAATATTGCGTAATTTAATGTAATAAACAATCATTGCTATATTTTGTTATTTGCCAAGTCGATTAGCTTAACAAAGGGGCCAATCGGTCTTGAAAAGTTGCGACACATTTAATACGTATATGCATTGTTTGTTTATAAAGCAAAACTCTTTGATGACATATTTCCAAACTGATGAATTTAATTTCAGAAAATGAAGGAACGAATAACTTGAGAAAACGTCAGCCTATATTTCGTTTTGTTATAAAATATCTTAAATAAAAATAAAACATTGGAATATTTAAAAAAAAAAAAAGCCACTGTAGTCTAGTGGTAGGACGCCTGGCTCGTGACCGAAGGGTTGCGGGTTCGAGTCACGGCATGGCACTGTGTTGTATTTTTGAGTAAGACACTTTACTCCGCTTGCTCCAGTCTACTCAGCTGTAAATGAGTACATGGTTGGGCAATGGCAGCACCGTCTGTTTTCGCCCCAGGGAGTTGAAAAAGATATTGGCTGGTTTCAAAAGTCCCTATAACCACGGATAATATTTTTGGAACCTACGAACTAGGTTGTGATAAAGCGGTATATATGAACCTCGAATTATTATAATAATTATTATTATTTTGTTATTTTGGGTTTGATTACTTACAGTCGATTATTTTTTAAGTATGTTGCACTTATTTTATAAAAAATAACTTAGTAAATTTGCTGCACATCCACATGGTGATCATATACTTATGCATAATTATATTAATAATACATGATTTGATACAGCGCCCTATCTAACTAGAATTAGCCACTCTAAAGCGCCTTACTGGAACATAGTTGTACAATTTATACAACCAATATTTTTAACATATACATTACATACTATATCAATCAATTATCAATTAATCAATTTTTGAAGAATACTGGCTAATAATCTCCCTATGTGTGTATACCTGCGTGTGTGCTGGAGATGTAGTGTGTTCTGTTTGTAGTGGGACCGTGCTTCCAACGGTATCATTTATAGTGCCACCTAACTTGAATGACACAACACAGATACCGCAAAATCCACCCCAGAGCATTTCATATTCCACCTGGGTTATTGGAGTTGTGTGGGCAGAAAAAAACCCACTTTCTTTGAATAGTCCACGCGTACGACGACTTCGGGGATCGAACCCCGGCCGCATGCATGGAAGGCGTGTTTACCACTCTGCCAATCCGCATGTTATGCATATTTCAGTTGAAACCTGATAACAACAATTATAAAAAAGTAACCAATATGCAATGTTGGTGGCGCTGCAATCTTTTACACGCTTTGTTTACTACAGGTAACAGAGGATTTTAACTTATATTTTTTTTTTAAATTTAAACTAGGTTGTGACGCCGCGTTATCTAAACACGAAGTGATACGTGTACTGTAGACATTGAAATCTACATTGAAATCTTCGTTGATATCTATAAATCGGTTATTTAGAATAAAAACGGTAATACTTAGATCAGTCCAAGGAGATGAATTAAATATATATGATAATCACATAAGTATAACTTTCGTTCAGGTATTGTCCAAAATATGGCGGAAACTTTACACTATGTGGAATTCCTAATATTTGGTGTTACCTTGTTGATATCAATTTCAATAGGAATATATTTTGCAAAATCAGGAGGGAAGCAAAAGACATTGGAAGAATACTTGGTGGGAAATCGAAAGATTTCGTTCTGTCCTGTAGCGATTTCTCTGTTAGTGACTTTCCAGTCTGGAATCAGCCTTCTTGGCTTACCTGTGGAGATTTACCAGTATGGGACGCAGATTTATTTAGGAATTATAGGACTCGTAACAGGGTATATACTAGTAGCTGTACTGTTTGTTCCAGTGCTCCATCCTTTGCAGCTTACAAGTGTCTATGAGGTAAGTCCATGTTTGTGTCTAAACAAAGCCGGGCTTACAAGTGTCTATGAGGTAAGTCCATGTTTGTGTCTAAACAAAGTCCGGCTTACAAGTGTCTATGAGGTAAATATATGTTTTTGTCTAAACAAAGTCCGGCTTACAAGTGTCTATGATGTAAGTCCATGTTTGTGTCTAAACAAAGTCAGGCTTACAAGTGTCTATGAGGTAAGTCCATGTTTGTGTCTAAACAAAGTCCGGCTTACAAGTGTCTATGATGTAAGTCCATGTTTGTGTCTAAACAAAATCCGGCTTACAAGTGTCTATGAGGTAAATACATGTTTTTGTATAAACATAGTCCGGCTTACAATTGTCTTTGAGGTAAGTACGCGTTTGTGTCTAAATAAAGTCTGGCTTACAAGTGTCTATGAGGTAAGTACATTGTACATGTTTGTGTCTTAACAAAGCCCGACTTACAAGTGTCTATGAGGTAAGTACATTGTACATGTTTGTGTCTTAACAAAGCCCGGCTTACAAGTGTCTATGAGGTAAGACCATGTTTGTGTCTAAACAAAGTCCGGATTACAAGTGTCTATGAGGTTAATATATGTTTTTGTCTAAACATAGTTAGGTTTACAAGTGTCTATGAGGTAAATACATGTTTTTGTATAAACATAGTCCGGCTTACAATTGTCTTTGAGGTAAATACATGTTTTTATCTAAACATAGTCCGGCTTACAATTGTCTTTGAGGTAAGTACGCGTTTGTGTCTAAATATAGTCTGGCTTACAAGGGTCTATGAGGTAAGTACATTGTACATGTTTGTGTCTTAACAAAGCCCGGCTTACAAGTGTCTATGAGGTAAGACCATGTTTGTGTCTAAACAAAGTCCGGATTACAAGTGTCTATGAGGTTAATATATGTTTTTGTCTAAACATAGTTAGGTTTACAAGTGTCTATGAGGTAAATACATGTTTTTGTATAAACATAGTCCGGCTTACAATTGTCTTTGAGGTAAGTACGCGTTTGTGTCTAAATATAGTCTGGCTTACAAGTGTCTATGAGGTAAATACATGTTTTTGTATAAACATAGTCCGGCTTACAATTGTCTTTGAGGTAAATACATGTTTTTATCTAAACATAGTCCGGCTTACAATTGTCTTTGAGGTAAGTACACGTTTGTGTCTAAATATAGTCCGGCTTACAAGTGTCTATGAGGTAGGTCCATGTTTGTCTCTAAACAAAGTCCGGCTTACAAGTGTCTATGATGTAAGTCCATGTTTGTGTCTAAACAAATTCCGGCTTACAAGTGTCTATGAGGTAAATACATGTTTTTGTATAAACATAGTCCGGCTTACAATTGTCTTTGAGGTAAATACATGTTTTTGTCTAAACATAGTCCGGCTTACAATTGTCTTTGAGGTAAGTACGCGTTTGTGTCTAAATATAGTCTGGCTTACAAGTGTCTATGAGGTAAGTACATTGTACATGTTTGTGTCTTAACAAAGCCCGACTTACAAGTGTCTATGAGGTAAGTACACGTTTGTGTCTAAACATAGTCCGGCTTACAAGTGTCTATGTGGTAAGTACATGTTTACACATAGCCCGGCTCACAGGTGTCTATGAGGTAAGCATATATGTGTCTTAATCTAGTCATGCTGATATGTGTCTTGGCAGTAAACATATGTATGTGTCTAACCATAGCACCGCTCACTTATCTTAAGTATCCTATCCTTTCTGACATCCTCGATACAAGGGGTGAAATGCTTACTTTCGATCTATGCACCCCTGGAATTTGTTATAGCAAAATTGAAGGCACGCGGCAAGCTGTTTTAATTGGTCTCAGGTAAAAATTAAAAAACTGACCAATCGCTAGGCTGATACCTGCCTTTTGAAGATTACAAAGAATTGGCACCCGATTTCAAAGCCAGTCGATATTACTGTTGCGCGACCAGCCGTCTAGATCTCGTCTCATCCACAAGGTGGTGCATACTGAGCCTTCGAGTTTGTTATGACATATTCTAAGCCCCTGGAGTATCGAGGATAACCTTCTGTAGAAGATATTACTTCCTGGATCGAATGACTCACAAGGAAACCTGCTACATGTACTGGCCACAATTCATTTACTAGTCTGTAAAAAAGAAGTGAGAGTTTACATGTTTTCAAATACATTTCAAGTGATGTAGCACTGTTATTGCTCAGAAGGTCATAGGCTTGTTTTATACAAACGAAAATAAAACCTGTTATCGTCTTAATTTGATAACGTTTTTATAATCTAATTCGAAAAAAAGATAAACCATTGATTCAAAATTTAAATCGTGATATTTTTTTATTTATTTTTTCCATATTATAACGATGAACTAATTTTGTCAATTTTTAGATAAATATGATCTCTAAAATGTTTTTCAAGAAGTTTAATTTGTTGGGATAAATCTGTGACAACGTTATTCCACCAAAGACACGCAGACTCATAAATATATCACACACATCCTGAATCCTTTATCGTTTTGTGTTGTTTACAGTATCTCGAACTCCGTTTCCAGTCACGTGCTGTGAGGATCACCGGAAGTGTGTTAGGCTCACTGTTTACGGTACGAGATCAACTACATTGTTTATGGGCGGAAGTGACGGGGAGAGGCCGCGTGAGTTATTACCATACTTGCCAACTCTCCCTATGTTGGAGGCCAGGTGGGAAACTCCCAATATTGAGCCTGAACTTGAGCATTTTTTACAAGCAAATTTGCTAGCCATTTCTCTATTCTAAGATCCATTATTTCATCTGAACGAACTACTCAAAGAAGCCATTTTTAAGTTAGTGTTATTGTTAACCTACCGGCTATACGGTATATTCACATATTTCATACGTGGGTTTTTTAAGCACGTGGAATCTCCCCAATGTTTTATTTTCTAAGTTGGCAAGTATCATTACCACGAATTGTATCATCATACTAAAAACCGTTATATGGATTATGGTCATTCTTGCTAATCACAATGCCAGTCACTATGCAGTGTATGTACGGGCTCGCTCTGCGTATTGAATGGACTGACGTAAATATAGTTTATCTGGTAGACAATTGTATAGACGTTGATTGATTCATTTGACTAGGTGATGTACATGGCCATCGCCCTATTTGTACCGTCTCTGGCTTTGGAAGCAGGTAGGTTTCACAATTTATTGATCTTTTATAGTTTGCAAAACGTGCAAATAGAATTATATAAAAAAAAANNNNAAGGGGGGGGGGGGGGGGGGGGAGGGCACGGTAAAATAGCAATGCAAGGTTAAATAGATACAAAAAAAATACTGCATAAAAATAATTTTCGCGGTTTTCGTGTTTTGCGTATATCGTACAATGTAACGTATAACCGTAAAATAAATGATCATTGGTAAGTGCACTTACATGTTACTACAGTACAGGAAATGTGACCTCGTGTCTACGACATGTTCTGTTACAGTGACTGACCTATCTGTGTGGATTTCCATACCTTTAGTAGCATCCGTAGCAGTGCTTTACACCATGATGGTAAGTATAAACACGTACACAACTCCGGATTGCAGTAAGGATTTCTCATTACATCCCCGATACTCTAGGGGCTGTTCTAACCTACCCTCCCTGCACTTGAAAATGTCATAGAAAAGTCGAAGGCTCAGTGTTACCCACATCGCAGATGAGACGATGAGACTAGTTTAAATCAAAACAATCTCTCGGTTGCGTAACGGTTAAATTGACTGTCTTTGAAGTAGGGTGTCTCTCCTCTGTAAATCTTCAAAGGACAGCTATTAGCATCCGATTGGTCACGTTTTTAAACCTGACACCAAACAAATAGCTACATTTGTAGCTATACGTACCTTCAATTATGTTCTGGCATATTCCAGGCGTGCAGAGAGCGAGAGTGAACGTAACCCCTGGATTCGAAGATATTTTCATTGGTAGAAACGTTCAAAAGTGGACGAATGTATCTATTTCTGAAATGCACTTAAATAAATGTGTCTCCAGCACAACCTTATACGATAGTTAATTTAGCCATAAAACCAGGGCCATAAACTGTAAGTCGGTTGTTTTAAAGTTTCTCTTTAAAGCCGCATTCAAAATAAATGGTTTCAAAAGCTGCCATTACATTTTCTTAAAAAAACACCCAGATGTATTGAATTTCTACAAAAGCCTCATAAATACCAAATGCAGAAAAAAATTGCTACATAACCTGAAATTACCCGCATCATAGTTACACGTACACTTACAAAACCAGACACTTCAAATATCTTCGAATGTTGTAAATATACTCGCGGCCACAATAAGCCACGGATTATGGCTACAAATTCTGCTTTTGCATTTGTTTTCAAACGACAAACTATAAGATCTTCAAACGTATTAAACCTCCTGTGTATTTTCAAAATTTAGACGCAAAGAAACTTGACAACATCAGGAAATGTTTTATTATGTCACCTATTTGTAAATCTTACTGTTCATCCTTATTGTTAGTTGTTTTCTTGAATAAAAAAACACATCTGAAATACTGTACCAATAACGCTTTTATAACGGTTCAAATGTTGACAAATACAGCTGAAATGACGAAATGTAGCGAAAATGACTAATGCGACAATGTGTTGCATAAAGCTTTGTTTTGTAAAATATCATTTTATCTTTTCGACAAACAAGTTTGTTTATGTGCAAAAATAAGAACAAACTTCCCGCTCTAAATTGTTGGGTTAAAATGTTTGGTGAAATGTTTGCTGTCCCGTTAAATTGATGGATTAATTGCAATATAAACACTGCCGCGAAAATAAAACAAACACACAACTTACCATGTTTACAGTATATAAAATGGTTCGTGTATTCAGGGTGGAATGAAAGCAGTGGTGTGGACGGACGTCTTCCAGTTCCTCGTCATGATCGCCGGAATTACCGTCGTTTTGGTAAAGGTAATTTCCTTTAGATTGATATAACACCCTTTTGGTAAAGTTACAACTGAGGACAATCCTATGTTTAATTTCTGATGATCAACTTCCATATGTGCGTTTCATTTCAGCCAGATATTACTATCTATATAGTCTAAGTATTTTTTGTTTGCGGCTTTATGCCTTTGTTACAGTCTAAGTTCACTTGAAGGTGGGTGAAGTTCTGACATACATGTAGATACCTTCCCTTTAACAATATAGGAAACGAGAATATTAGTTTGGTTAACCAAACATTTACAAATGCTCAGGAGAAAACTTAAATATGCTCAGGAGCATAACCTGATCAATATTTCTACATGTTATTTTTTACCACACTAACTTTTTTTTAGGCGATGACTGTTGTAAATATAATTATCTTCTACATAAAGATGTTTTACGTCATTAAATCGCATACGGGTAGCATGCTTAAACCAGTATCCCGGCTGTTCAGTATGAGAATGCAATACTGTGGTGGCCTCTCAATTGTATCCACGTCGTCAAGATGAAAAATCTGTTCTCATGAAAGTGTGACAATCTATACATATTTTACTGATAAAATTATCCTGTTGATCAATCATTTTGATATGTTTTCATCTCTGAAGGTTTTAATCGTATAGCTGGTGAAGTGTTTTTAGTCGACATTTGGACACCATTTCACGCTTTGGTACAGAAATATTCACTGATTCGACAGTGAATGACCTACATTAACAGGCTAAGCGTTGTTGATTGTCGTACGTGTCTCAGAAAATGCTTTTCTCTCTCCTGTCATAAGTGTATTCATTTTTTTATGGAAAAACATATCTGTCTTTGAATTAAGGGGAACACGACAGCCCAAACAAATCTGCCCTTATACTGAAAATGTCACCATCGCACCATCAATTTTTACAACATTACAATATCACAATACACGTTTGTCACGCACTGCCTGCGCTATTAATAATGGTTTGGTGTATTGGGTACACTATTTCATCGTGGAGTATTTTTAACAGTAGAAAGTGTGGGGAAAAAACGATAAATCACTCCTGTTTGATGCGAGATAGAAATATCAACTCTCGGGATTCGATCTTAGAAATTAAGCACTCGTTAAACCATCGCGCCTAACCTCAAAACCTTACATTCATCTATTACCAGACTCGCTGGTATCGTCTTAACAAATTTTGCGATTAATTGACGTGGTTTCATTTTTTTTTTATATATATATCTCCTCTGATTTCCATGTTGAGGCACATTAGCTTAATGAGGGCACATGTACCTTAAGGCTTTGGGGGCATTTGTTATTTCCAACCTTTATCAGTACTACAAATAGACCATCATGCTGATCACATAATTTCTCTATATTTTACTGCAAAAGTTGTTATTTTTTCGGTCGCTAATTTTCATCAAAATGCTGCGGTAAATATGGATTAACTTGCTACTTAGTTGTCCGCCTGTATTTTATTCTACTGTGATTACCTATATTCCGCACCCATTTATGTTTGGAAATAACATCTTCGTACTAATATTCGGCATGTATATTTGTTGCGGAATTCGCGTTATTCTTGAATTAGTGGTCGATGCTTTAAGTGCATAAACGTGAAGACGTAATCTACCGTATATTAAAAAAATGTTCGTACTTTTGAAACAACTGATTATTGTCGGTGTTATTTCTTTTTTTACGGAATGCGAATTGTCCGTAAAAAATTCAATCCATGAAATTAGAAGGAATTTAATCGAACTTTAGTGTAGCGCTATGTACAGAAGCCACTAGACAAGAAATCCGCAAAAATGGATCCCGTGAAATCGAACATTGAAACAAATCTGTGAAAATTTTGCAACGCGAAAAAAGGGATTTTTACAGTAGCCACTATGTACATATAGCATGTTTTTGGTTAATGTAAATACACATGCAAAGTTAAATCGATATTAACACTGTTTCTAAAATAAATAAATTTTCAAGCCCATGAAAATGATGTCATAAAGACTGACGACATCCGTGGTCTTTATTTCACATCTGGATAATATAATATCAATGAATACTCATATTCTGAAGATTTTAAAACAGCAACCTAATAAATCAGGGGATGATATGGGTCTCTTAAATCGGTCTTTGCGTATTGCAGAGTTATCTTCTCTTGGGAGCAGGTATTGATTGTTACGTCATTGGTTTGTGTGAGAAAATTACGTCGTTTTCTCAAAACCCTGCTCCCAAGAGAAGATAACTCTGCAATATGCAAAGACGGAATTGATGATTATACGTGTTTTTATATTTCACGCTTGTTTTATATTTCAGGGTATTATAGGGTCGGGAGGACTTCTTCAGGTCTGGCAAACATGTTCCGAACAAGGAAGAGTTCAGTTTTTAAAGTAATTTACAAATGGTTCATTGCGTAATTATTTGTTTTCCAGAATTTAGAAAGTTATTCCTTTCAGATTCCAAATTATCAATAAATTAAGCATTTGAAAGCGAGTTTCTGAAGACAAAACGTGTACAAAAATATAATAATTATTGGCGATTTGCACCGAAATGAGGACAAAAAAAATGATTTTTTTGATTTTGAATAGCACGGTTCACTTCAAGGTTAATTAATAAATTTTGAACGAAAATAAATCAATAAGCTTAACTTCACTATCAATAAAGTATCAAACTGGTAAGTATTCTTTCTTTATATTGTATATTTCAGCACAAAACTGTTACACTAGTTTGACCTACTTACATTGATAATGTTTTACTCTTGTTGGAATGTATATCCTTTTATTTAATATTCGTTTCTGTGTACACTGCCTAACACATATTCTTTATATAAATCTTACTATCTGTTAACATTACAGCCTGGATCCTGATCCAACAGCTAGACAGACGTTTTGGGCAGTTACTTTGGGAACTGTGACGTCATGGATAGGGCATGGAATCAGCCAATCGGGTGTCCAAAGAATAAGTTCAACGTCGTCCATCAGGGAAGCGCGAAAGTGTGTAGTTTTGTAGTATACAAAGCATGTACAATATCGTTAATTCATGTGTGGCATTTTAATTTTAGATATTATGATTGATGACTTTGATCGTTTTTTGTCGGTGATAATGTTTAACTCTCTCGTCAATCAGTGTAGTTTTACAGATTAAGAAGGTAGTGCTGACGGTTATCAAATACCTAATGAATTGTTTGTAACATTTTTCTTCGGTATTGTAGAAGTTTAAAATGCTTACAAAGGTGTTAAGCATATGCTTTTCGTTATTACAGTTAAATATTTTCATATTAAACTCGGAACCTCATACATTTATTTTCTATGGACATATATTGCTTCATTTATTTTAACATTCACGAGAGAAAATCCATTGCCGCAGATCCCAATTAAACCTTTGTTGTAAACAGGAAATTGCATAAAACGCTATTCATGAATAAACAGACATTTATTAAAGAGCGTGTAGGCGTGTAAACATGGTTGGTCAAAACAGGCATATAAATAAGAATTTATCTGATGAAGAAAAATATGTTGAAAAATTAATTTCTAAATAACTTCCATATTCTGGTAACTTAAAGAAATCATGACAAAATCGTTCATAGGAAAATTTTGTATTAAAAGTCCATTGTTAATATCTAACTAACTTGGTATGGTTCAGAAATAACCAAAATGATAGCCAAAATGATAGCATACAGCATGAAAATGCACGATGTATTTTTATAAAAATCGAATTGTCTGGGCCGTCATTCACCAGACTTCTCCCAGACACATGCAGTGACCCGCTGATCTAAACATAGAAAACGTAAATCAATCTACTAAGTAAATTCAATATCTCTAGATAAACTGCATGCCTGAAATAAGGCGTTTGACGTGTAATTGGTAATCATTTGTTCTGGCTTTTATGCAGTATTTGCTGTGTCATGAGAACTTACGGTTTAACGTACTTTGTCTCTTAAGAGCGGTCTTGACCAATCTGCCCGCCGCGGTAATCCTGGAAACCCTTATGGCATTACTTGGACTGGTCCTATTCGCCTTCTATTACAACCAGGCATGCGATCCTACACGTGCAGGATATATTCAAAGTTCTAATCAGGTATTTGTTTCTTCTGTTTCTGATACTTATTAGTATATTCCCAGTTAATGTCAGTTTGTACTAGTGTTAAAAGTATGGAGAAATGTCTGTAAAATAGAATTATATCTATAACATTAATTTCCGTCAGTATCGGGGCACTCATTCATTCTCTCATTTATTAATTGAAGTACATTAAAATTATATAAGTATATAGCAGTGTACAAACTCTACTTGAAATCAACGTTAAGCCCATTTAAAAAAAATAAGATTGAACATGACCAGTTTGGCCAATTTTTGCAAAATGTGACGTCATCATATTGTTTCTTGTGACGTCACAATAACAATGACAATGATAAGTTTTTATTCTCGCAAACTGGTTACAGTGTAGATAACTATATACATATATATAGTACAGTTTACATACAAATCATGGTGTTACTGGACAGTGTTAATTCGCTCAATTATGTGGCTTAAGGAATTTTATAAGTGAAATTAATTCTTCATTATTGACATAATTAAATAATGTATTAAACTTGAAAGTACTAGGACTTTCAAAATAACAATAGGAGTCATACACCTATTAAATACACTTCATAAACTGTAACACTCTGTGAGTAAGAAAAATGTCTATGCATTGACGTATTTGCGAAATACACTGTGAACAGTGTATAGTGTAGAGGCATTACCACATATGTCACCGAAAAGACAGAGAAAAAAAACAAAGAGAAAAAAGCAAAGTCGAGACACAAAGGAATAAAAGAAAGGATAGTAACATTTACAAACGAAAGGAACACAGAACACGTGACACCTCTGAAACAAAATAGTGGCCATAATAGTTCAAGGAAGTGAATTTGAGTTCCGTTCCGTTATCGGTCGTGTCTACAATCCAGGGTTCGAGTCCCATTGATCTTCATTAGTTACATGTATATCAGTGGAACTACTATAAAAATATAATATTAATACGTATGTCTATATTTGGTCTTCAGTTATCATTATTTTATTTTTATTTATATGTCTTGTGAAAGTACCAATCATATGTCAGGCTAGACAATAAGCATGTGGCTGATATCATGTTTTATATTTCTTCTGCCTTTCTTCTTCTCAATTTCACAAAATAAAACCATCCACATTCCTTTTCAGCTATAGAAGTTACGAAACATATGTTTGTGTCTATACTTGTAGTTTTCCGTGGGAGTAATGTCGGTTATAATACTCCCTGCTAGCGAAATTGCCCGTATACTTTCAGTTTTTATTTTTCATCAGTTCTTGACGTGCGTGATTTGTTTTCTCTCTGTTTTGCTATTGATTTCCTGATAATGTCACATTTCAATCCATTTTATTTTTGTTTCAGCTTGTACCATATTTCGTCACGGAGCAAATGTCTGTCGTTCCGGGATTTGTTGGTCTTTTTATGGCCTGCCTTTTTAGTGCTACGTTGAGGTTTGTAAACCGTGATACATTAACACTTCCTGACTCAGTCTGCGTTTTGTTTGCAATTTTGAAACTGATCGTTATTTTGTGGAAATCAGTTAACAGCTTGATTTACCTACACATTCGTGATGTTTTTTCTTTCCTGTTTCCACTGGAACATCCTAATCAAAGCATTGTTAGGTTTTAAGAATTGTACAGATACTAGAGCGATAATTTATTAATATTAAAGATCTTAGATATAAATTATAAAATAAATACGTTTTTTTCCACATGTAGTGTGTTTCCTTATACAGGTATTTATTACTTGTATAATTGCAACATGTATCCTATTATTTTTTATTCATTTACTGGTTATCTTCATACTTCTTCAAAACTCACAAGAAGTGTTATCCCACAACCGCCCGGGTAAGGGCTATATCACGAGCTTCAATAAGATTCATCAATTTGGAAATATGTGATATCAAAGTTTTTACGTTTTGTAAAAAAGAAAAAAAAATGATTTTGTTCCGTTTAGGAATTTCGTACCCGAATAATTTCCCATAAACGATATTGTTAACCTCGAAACCGGCGATGATGAAAACTTGATTCAAACAAAACTACACGTAGTCTTAAATTGAACAATGCCATTTTTACACGTTTTAGCAAAACGAGAACATATAACCCGCATAATCGGATACGGTGGAGCAGCTATTTTATCAATTTTGCAGTTGTACGATAGTCCCTTAGCTACATGTATAAATAGTGACGCTCTATTCTAATATATGATACTGTGTTATAGTGTCTCATTTAACTTTGGCTGGATATATTGATCTGGTTTTAATGTACATTTTACTTGTTTTGTATGTAGATCAATAAGTGACACTTGCATAAAATAAATTATTATTATTAAGATAATGTTTATTTAAATCAAATTAAGTTAAAATTATAATTACTATAATTATTTTATCAATATGTATATTTAAATATCATCTTATGGTATCTAACAAGTCTTTAAATAGTTAAATGTTTATGTATCAGATCGGCAAAACAAGTGTCCTTAAAATGTCCATAACCAGTCTCTGATAAATGGTTCCCAACTTGAAAAACAAATGAAAACCCATGTTTTCTGGTCTGGTCCCTGTTCTTGAACAGTAGGGCAAACAAGTTTGAATGTCTAACGTTGATTCCAAACTTCTACTTCTCAAATGCACTTTCTGCTGTTGAATTGAATGACATTATCTACGCAAAGCAAAATGAGAATCGGATATCTTTATCAACATCTGTTATCTACCGAGACCATTTTAACGGCTAAAATCCTACACATGCAGAATGCATCAGTCTCGTAGACAGAACGCTCTCACTGTGACGCCACAGACACATACCAGTGAATGATTGTATATGATGCAATTATTTTGTTATTTTTCTATTTTGGTATAATAAAACAAGGATTGCCTAAGCGGTATAGGGAAACACGATTAAGTTATTTTTTTACCCGAGATTAATTTTGTTTCATGTGGG
The DNA here is from genome assembly GCF_002113885.1 of Mizuhopecten yessoensis. NCBI lineage: Eukaryota > Metazoa > Mollusca > Bivalvia > Pectinida > Pectinidae > Mizuhopecten > Mizuhopecten yessoensis. The sequence goes on from NW_018406415.1 coordinate 2,115,809, forward strand.
CGAAATTGAAGCAAAAATAAAATCACGTTTCCACGCCATCGTTGCTGTCTACTGCATTCACTCGCTATGCTGCCTCTTACTCATTTTTCTAGAAAGGCTACGGATAAGGGAAATATGACCGGTAAACTCGAGCGCGTAAGGGGAACATGATGTTTTATTTCCCATTCTGTTATCGATATAATCCAATTGCTGTTATACAGATGAGGTGAATAATATGTCATAATCTGGCAGAGAGTCAAGTGTCGAAACGATATTTCGAGAACGTTGAAGCCACGGGTTTCACATAGCTCTAAACTAATGTGGGTAGAGGTAATACACACACATGAGCAAATTAAGCAATTCATACATTGTTTTTTTTTCTTAATAAAATTAAAAATGCATTTTCACAGTACCCTATCCTCGGGTCTGAGTGCCGTGTCTGCTCTGATATGGGAAGACATGGTTGACCCGACCCTGTCACGGACCAGTGAAGTCAGGGGCACGTTCGTCACAAAGGTCACAGGTACATACAACGTACACACATCGTTCACACACCGTCCGCACATCGTCCACACATGGTGCGCACAACTGTGCGATTTAACAATCGTTGTAACTCATTCCACGTGTAGCATCCTTCATCAGACTATTTACATATTGAGACATCATTTACTGGAGTTTTTTCAAAAGCCAATCGGAAAATGGAGATTAGTGAAAACAGTTGTTTTCCAAAAACTGCAAAATATATATTTCAGTCATAGACTATTGACATTGTCTACTGACAACAACAGATATGTTGTTTTAAATATATTTTTCTTTCGTTGATTACTGAATATAGTATTGTTAATTTGGTTTCTAACGTTCCAATTGAGTTTGACTTTTGTATCCGTTCAAGTGACTGAGATTTCCATCAATATAATTTCGATGATGATCCACAAAGACACAATAATGATAAGATAGCATTTTTAAAAAGAAGACTGTAAATTGTAAAGCAAAAAACGAATCAAAACGGCAGTATAGTATCCTATGCTTACATGCAGATCTGCCAGGAAATTCTAATTAGAAAACGAATACTCGCCCTAATTCTAATTTTAATCCACGAAATGGTTTAGAAAAAGAAGTGCATTCAGGTACTATCATTTGTATAATTGTAACGTTCGTTTAGTTTCAATACTGATATTTTCTATATGCCTTTAGTCGTTGTTTTTTTCTATTGAAGACAAAACATTTCAGATCGACAATTAAATTCATGTTTAACAATATATATGTTTGTACATTACAGTTGTTTGTACGGGGGTAGCAACAGTTGGTCTGGCCTTTCTAGCCATGAATCTTAAAGGCACTATCACGCAGGCACGTATTTAGATAGCATTGTACTTATCTGTTAACAGTAAAACGAGGTTAAGATACGACAGTTAATACTTAAAGACGTTAATTGTAGTTCAGAAATTTATTAATCGAAACATACATTGATTGATCTCTGTAAAGCATAGTATTGGAATATAAGTAAAACAACGGACTTAGCAGCAGGAGTAGAAACTACCATTTTTTACAGACTCTGGAATGTCTCGACCAGGGGACAGAACCCAAAGCCTTCCGCACAGGGGCGAACGTTCAACTAAAGGCCAAACGTGAGGCATTGTTTGATGAGTTCTCAATGTATAAAATGGTCATATTCCGTCTTTGCGTATTGCAGAGTTATCTTCTCTTGGGAGCAGGTATTGATTGTCACGTCATTTGTTTGTGAGAGTAACGTCACCAATTTTTGAGAAAACGACGTAATTTTCTCACACAAACCAATGACGTAACAATCAACACCTGCTCCCAAGAGAAGATAACTCTGCAATACGCAAAGACGGAATTGCACCATAAAAATACTTCCTTTGTTTGGTTGTCCGCACCGTATTACTTATGTTTTAATAGATGATTCCTTACTTAATATTCCCAGTGATTATTATAGGTTTCTTAGTGTTGAAGGGACAATACGTGTGACAGTTAGGTAGTATATTCCCGAGTGTTTTTGTTCCGTAGATTACCATTGGTACGTTGTCTGCCACTTCCGGACCATTACTTGGTGTTTTTCTCCTCGGTATGATTCTGCCATGGGCGAATGCAAAGGTATGAAATAATTCTCATCTCCAAAATATTTATCCGACTTGTAAAGGTTATTGCATGGTTTTCCAGTAACAAGGGATTTATTACACCTGAGCGAAGCGAGGGTGTAATAAGTCCCGAGTGACGAGAAATCATGCAATAACTGGCTTACTGCATGCTTCCCAACTCGAACAAAACAGAAAAATTGCATGAGTAAAAAATGTTCACCTGGACAATCTTTTTACCTACCCTACACTGCAGATAATTTACATGTACCTGTGTGAGTGAGTACTAATCAGAACCAGGTAAGTTTGTCTTTATTCTCAATAGCCCAGTCTGAGTGTATCCTTCATAATGGATACAAGTGTTTTTGGATTACTATCCACCTCCAGTGTCAGGGAAGGTAAGGAGTGTCTGTTCAACAATTAGAACAAAATACGGGAAACAACGTTGAATTTCTGACTACATTTTCAGTTTAATTTTCAAGATGTGGCAAAGGTACAGGATATTGAAACCATTTTCATACATACAATGTAAGGGTTTATCAATCCCTAAGGAATTCCATTTCTTTCAATGAATGGTATATTTGAATGTACAATTTTGTATAAAGAAACAGCTCCTAAAGTTTATAAACTTTTCCAGGAAATGCTTATCCTGTCACGTGATAAGGAAATCAATAACGCTGCCAACTCAGTCGTTTTGTTTGTTTGTTTTTCAATCATGAAATTACCATTTTTAACTTTATTTTTGTTATTTTTCATATTTTAAATGTGTCAATTAAGTTTATCCTTTCCACTGTATTGACTTCATCGTTACCTTCTAATTGATTATCTCCCCTTTCTTATAGCATTTGTGACCACAGTCCACTGGGCACACCCCTTTTCATGGTCATGTAATCATGATTGGCCATGAAAGGGGATTATGTGTGCAGTGGACTGTGGTAGCAAGTGATTTCTTGCCCACAGTTTTCCATTGTGAGAGGTGGGAAGTATGCAGTAAGACTTTGTTATTAGTATGCGGTTATGCAATTAACAAACAGATGCCAAGAACAAGTTAACTGCTATAATTTCTTGCTTGCTTCTGTCGTTCTCGTTGGTTCTAATTGAGGATTACCGGGCCCGTATTCATGAAAACGTTCATCAGACCAGTTTTCCTGTTACTCGCTCAGATCATATTTTGCTATTAATTTAAAACCGTAAACAAAACATTACGCTTTAGTACAAAACCCATGTTTCAGCATGAGAACGGTATTTTGAATACGGACCCTAAAGGTCTTTCTTGCTGAGTCTGTATAAATATTGTAAATCTTTAAAGCCAGCATCTTGAAATACTTAGACAATTCCCAGATTATTTTTATAATAAAATTACGGTTTTACAAGAGTTAAAACCAAGCACGGTGGCCTCTTGTTCCGTTTTCCGATTACTTAATTAATTTGAATACCTTAAAATTATACCGGATTCGATCTAAACACGGATATGAACTACTTTTGATTTGTTAATATTTTATATTCACAAATATATTATAATTGATTTTCAGAGTGCCATTGTCGGCGGATTCCTGTCCTTTTGTTTGTGTGTTACCATGACAGTTGGTGCCAATTTTGCTCCAACGCCTTCCCATAATTCAATGTTACCGAAAGTCCCGATTTCCGGATGTTACGTTAATTCTTCTGCTAATCATTCTCTTTCTGTGTATACAAACACCAATACAGAAGGGTATAACTACACAGAAATATACCAAGCAACGCCTTACTACAATGTTTCTGCTAGTATGGAAGATGGGGAAAGTCCATACTTCGACATCACGGGGTAAACTTATTAATGTGACATTGTTGAACAGCGCGATTGAACAAAATGAATTTTAGAAAATATTTTAATTTTCAATTATTTCTGGTAGGAGTTTAAATAAGCTATCTTGATTTTTTTTCTATGAAATCATTAATCCAGTCGCCACTAATCTGATCGTCTCACTGTCCAGACAGTGTTTATGGTGACATATTGACCTTTTTTCCTGTATGTGTTTGTCAAAATTATTGCGCTGAGCATTGCAAGATTATTGAGGCTGTGATGTAATAAGCTTAAGTAACAGTATGCATTGATATAATTGACATTTACCTACATTTGTATATGACAACAATGGTCATCTCACTACGAACCTCTGCGACAAACCTAACGACTTTTAATACACTTAAGGTTATCGTTCCTTTTCTCGGCAGTAATTTACATTATCATGTACCTGCCCGCTCCTTTTTGGGAATTTTCTGATTTATAAAAGCAACAACCTATGACTATGTTTATATCAATTATATATTTGCAGGATGTGGCTTTTCCGGGTGTCCTTTTTATGGTATCATTTAATAGGAGTTGTATCAGCGTTCATAATAGGGTTATTGACCACACTAATTACAGGTAAGTTGTATCAACGTAGACAATAGGACAACTGGCCATCATATTTACAGGTAAATAATGTCAGCGTTAAAGATATAACTACATGTACTGACCACAATATAAACAGGTAAATCAACGCTAACAATAGGACTACTGACCATAATAGTAACAGGTAAATAATATCAGCGTTAGAAATATAACTACATGTACTGACCACAATATAAACAGGAAAATCAACGTTAACAATAGGACTACTGACCATAATAGTAACAGGTAAATAATATTAACACATAGAGAAAATGACATTCATTTTACGAGGTAAAAACTTCGCGGTGATATATTTCGCTCTTTTTATCTCGCTCTAATTTTCGATTAGGTCATCGGAGTAAAGAATTGCTAATCGTGTTTTTGATCATCTCTAATATAACGAAGCTAAATCACTCGCGAATATATACTCGCTATAGCAACGCTTATTTGGGGACTAATGACTATCAACTACAATTACTTTCCATATAACAGACAAGGGTAAGGTTGTGGATCAGCAACGCTAAGATATCAACGAACGCATTGGTTTATTTTATAACTTCAAAGCTAATATATGAACTGTAGTGTCGTTACAATAAGAAAAACGTTTTTATACATAACAATTATGATGCTTTGAGGTGAAGAGTTCACGAAATCCTGTACCAGAAATCTGTCTTTAAACTTCATTCAGGAGGTTATAAGAAAGGTAATATAAAGAAGAAAAAAATAATATGGCACATTTCATTATCGGAAAGTAAGAAAGCGTATAATTATGTTCAAACCGACATAATAATGTATCAAGTATCGCACTCATGAGTTCATCTTACATTGCTCCGTAAAGTATTTCTTTAGAACGGTTGTCAACGCTGCAGTAAAAATCACAGAAAGTCAAAACAAATAAATAACTGGAATAACTTTTAGCACGACATACTCATTTAAATATCCAGGCCCAATTTATAAATAGCTCCTCCATTTAAATTTAGTTTAAAATTACTTGTACGGATTCCCTCGATCGACCCAATCCTTCTGCCTGCGTCCTGCTTCAGCATTGTCGCTGTAAGTGCGAGTTATCTTTCTTGGAACATTCTGAGTTTAGGTTCAGTTTTGAGTCCAAAATATTCATGAGTCACGTTAACGGTTTTATGCGTTCTCTTTCGGCCAATTTGCAAATATTTAAATATAAAAGAGAAAAACCGATGCATCAGTATGCCTTATTTTAATATGTAAACTCAGGTAAATTTGACGTGAAATTTACCTGAAATTGACATTAATATTTTTTTAAGGTCAAATTCAGATCAACTTTCACCTGAAATCGACTCTTTTTTTTTCTCTTTTCAAGAAAATTGTCACAAAAGATTTACCTGAAATTGACCAGAATTTACATCTAGAAAATGTGCATGTGTATAAACAATTCTGATAGTTAATTAAATGCTGACTTTAAAACATCGAGATTTTACAAAAACATATACATATTTACCCCACTAATGTAATCTACCTGATAATTCTTTTGTACATTAACGAAATTCTTTTTAAATAACATAACTCTGAAAATGTCTATCAATCTTGTGACTGTACGTGTTTGTTCTGCCTTCGGAGCATGACAGGCTTGAAAAGTCAAAACATTCCTAATTGAAGATTCTCATACATGTACATGTATATAAATTGTCACTGAGGACTTAGCACTTGTTTGTTTTTTTTCAACAGGAGGGTTCTCTGACATACCAGCCGAGCCTCGTTTTGTATTACCTTGTATACGTCACATGAAGTGTTTCACTCGGAACTACCACGCCAGTTCTAGTATATTACTCAGAAGCTACCAGGGGTCGCCACTGTTGACCAGCCACATGCAGGGGAGATCATCCATGCGTTCCAGCTTCCGTGATAAAAAGACAGGAATGCTTTGACAGAAAAGTCCATGATGTCATTACAGTAGCCGTTCATTCTGATATTTTCCCCCTGTAAATTTTACAAAAAGACATTAAATAAGTTATTTAATACGTGGTTCACTTCTTTGAGTTTCTATTGATTAGTTGACGTAATAAAATGGTCGACTCTGTTGATGGACTTTCAGACTTCGAGTTTGTCGATAGTCTAGCTTGAAGGTGGTATTTATTCTGGTAAAGCTTACGCGAATTACTCGTATTAGTGCAAATTATCTGCTGTAGTCAAACATTGCAAATATATAACATTATAGTTTTTGTATGCGACTTTCCCCTTCTCGCAGTAGTTACATGTTTCGACACAGTTTAGACATGAAAGTTTTCATTCTTAATAATTTAAATACTACTGATAAGTCCTGAATGAACGAAATTGTTCAGCAAAATAAATGTTTGGCTTTTTCCATTCAGAAACAATATTTTTTTCCGAATCGGTGCTTCATTTCAATCGAATCCTTGCAACTTGGGCCGCTGGCAGTGTGAGCCAGCGGCATAAGAACCAAATACCAAAGAAGGTCAGCAAAAATATATAAGTTTAAACTGATCAAGTTTTATTTACAAGAACACTTTTTATCCATTTGCACAAGTTTATGTTAATTTAATTGACGGACAGTTTGTTTGGTCCACTAGCAGTGACACCGGCCTAATGGAGCTAATGAAACACAAGGAATATCAAATAGAATAACAGTACTAATTGTAAACAAAAAAACAAAACAAAAACACAAAGCACTCGTGAAATATATCCGTACTTGCAATACACTAAAATCTGAGATGTAAGATGACTGAACAAATTAATTGTAGTATGGCATACAAAATCTCAATAACAAGAAAGTACGAGTTATTCCCCTTCGTTCAGTACAAGATTTCCGCAAGGCCTCTTCAAGTTTACCGCTTTATGTTAAAAATTGAAACTACTGTTAAATTCATTGTAGAATATACAGAAGATCGATATATCTGTATGCGTACACATAGGTTAAGCTTGTCCATATATCACTGATACAACTTATGTAGTCGAAGTACCATTTCAGCACGTTACCTGGTTAAAGAGAAGTATTCAATAGAATTGTGCTACCTTTACATCAAAAAATAAATATCGAGAAATAGTACAAATAAAATAATGAAATTCAGGAACCATTAACAGGAAAATGTATTGCTTTGATAAGAATTAGTATAAACATTTCAGATAGTGCATTTGTCTGATTGATGCTATTCTTAACTGGAAACAAAAGTGTGGGATATACATGGATGTTATTCATCAATCAGTGTAGAGAATAATGAAAGTCAACTTAACATCAAAAGGCACTTCTCAATGAGAGGGTTTCACTCGCCATTTTCTTTCTCTCTACGTACTTAATTATACATAGACATAAGCGCGAAACTGGCTGTCCCCGGCAACTTGACAAACTATATCACTATAATAATAATATGGTATACGGTATTGTCAAAACGAAATGTTCCATATCTTAAGAATTGTTAAAAGTTGAAACGTTTCCACTTTAACTGAAGTTTCCCTCCAATTATAATAGAACAAGTAAATGTTATCAATGTAAATGTCTGACCAGGCAGGAACTCCCTCGTTACTGCTTACAGCCATCCTAGATCACCTTGCCTAATACTGGTATCAAACTTGGTCTGCATATATGATTAGCGAAACCGATGGAAAAGAAAAGACAGTATTATGCAAATCTGACGAATGAAAGAGAAGTAGCGATATGACACCTTCAAACACTGAAAGACTTCCACAAAAGTATGTGATATCGGTAATTGAGTGTGGAACTGACAAACGTTTTCATATTTGAAGGAAAGCTATCTTTTAGGCTAATAAAACGAATTCATGAAAGTGTTGGGTTTTTTTTTTTTTTTTTTTTTTTTTTTGCGTTTCACGTCCTTTTAGAGCAATGTTATTTTAATTAGGGACGAGTCAAGTTATGGTGGTGGAGGAAAGCTGGAGTACCCGAAAAAAAATCAATGACCTGCGGAAGTACATGGCGACTCCCCGTAGGTAGGCCTCGTAACCAGCGGTTGAGGGCTTGTGATAGTAGACGGCCAGACACGCCTTAGCTACTCGGCCATCGCGGCTCCCGAAAGTGTTTGTGACTTTTAATAGTCGATAAATTGTCCATCCAGATTTGGTATGAATATGAAAAATCAATCTTGGTATGATACCTATGGTACAACATAGCGATAACTCCCTTTTGTGAATAGACACCCCACTCCCTCATCCTACGCGCGTGACGAACAACTAATGGATAGTTAATGCGAATGAGAATAATTGAAACTAGTTAAAGTTTTATTAGGCGGTTATATTTTGAATGGGTCCCTAGACGATGCCAACCCATACTGTACACAACAATTGAATTTAACAAGATATATCACTGTTGTGTGTCTCTTCTCTCTCAAATGGCCAGCGTGGGTCGTTTTTACTCCCATAGGACTGTTGGCAACACTGTGGTGCTGGAATAAAATTGCATATGAAGCATCTCGAATTGATGACAGAACAGAAGATTTCCTAACAAATGATAATCGTCAGTTGATGAAAACGATGAGTGATGAACAAATACAAAAATCGATGAGTTATGCATGTCAAATGATAGGGTATATATGTGTAACAGTGGCTTTTGAAGACGCAAGGGGAAGCAGAAAGTGTAACATTATTTTACTGCTAAAACGTCACATAGTTACATTGTTGTACTGTAACACCGTCACATTGTTACATTGTTGTACTGTTACATCATCACATTCACATTGTTACATTGTTGTACTTTTACATCGTCACATTTTTACATTGTTGTACTGTTACATCGTCACATTGTTACATTGTTATACTGTTACATCGTCACATTGTTATATTGTTGTACCGTTACATCGTCACATTGTTATATTGTTGTACTGTTACGTCATTACATTGTTATATTGTTGTACTGTTACGTCATCATATTGTTATATTGTTGTACTGTTACATCATCACTTTCTTACATTGTTACACTGTAACACCGTCACATTGTTATATTGTTGTACTGTTACGTCATTACATTGTTATATTGTTGTACTGTTACGTCATCATATTGTTATATTGTTGTACTGTTACATCATCACATCGTTATATTGTTGTACTGTTACATCATCACTTTCTTACATTGTTACACTGTAACACCGTCACATTGTTACATTGTTACACTGTTACATCGTCACATTGTTACATTGTTGCACTGTTACATCGTCACATTGTTATATTGTTGTACTGTTACGTCATCATATTGTTATATTGTTGTACTGTTACATCATCACATCGTTATATTGTTGTACTGTTACATCATCACATTTTTATATTGTTGTACTGTTACATCATCACTTTGTTACATTGTTACACTGTTACAGCATCACATTGTTATAATGTTGTACTGTTACATCATCACTTTGTTACATTGTTACACTGTTACAGCATCACATTGTTATAATGTTGTACTGTTACATCATCACTTTGTTACATTGTTACACTGTTACATCATCACATTGTTATAATGTTGTACTGTTACATCATCACTTTGTTACATTGTTGTACTGTTACATCATCACTTAGTTACATTGTTACACTGTTACATCATCACATTGTTATAATGTTGTACTGTTACATCATCACTTTGTTACATTGTTACACCGTTACAGCATCACATTGTTATAATGTTGTTCTGTTACATCATCACTTTGTTACATTGTTACACTGTTACAGCATCACATTGTTATAATGTTGTTCTGTTACATCATCACTTTGTTACATTGTTACACCGTTACAGCATCACATTGTTATAATGTTGTACTGTTACATCATCACTTTGTTACATTGTTGGACTGTTACATCATCACTTCGTTATATTGTTGTACTGTTACATCATCACTTTGTTACATTGTTGTGCTGTTACATCATCACTTTGTTACATTGTTACACCGTTACAGCATCACATTGTTATAATGTTGTTCTGTTACATCATCACTTTGTTACATTGTTGTACTGTTACATCATCACTTTGTTACATTGTTACACCGTTACAGCATCACATTGTTATAATGTTGTACTGTTACATCATCACTTTGTTACACTGTAACACCGTCACATTGTTATATTGTTGTACTGTTACGTCATTACATTGTTATATTGTTGTACTGTTACGTCATTACATTGTTATATTGTTGTACTGTTACGTCATTACATTGTTATATTGTTGTACTGTTACGTCATTACATTGTTATATTGTTGTACTGTTACGTCATTACATTGTTATATTGTTGTACTGTTACGTCATTACATTGTTATATTGTTGTACTGTTACGTCATTACATTGTTATATTGTTGTACTGTTACGTCATTACATTGTTATATTGTTGTACTGTTACGTCATTACATTGTTATATTGTTGTACTGTTACGTCATTACATTGTTATATTGTTGTACTGTTACGTCATTACATTGTTATATTGTTGTACTGTTACGTCATTACATTGTTATATTGTTGTACTGTTACGTCATTACATTGTTATATTGTTGTACTGTTACGTCATCATATTGTTATATTGTTGTACTGTTACATCATCACATTTTTATATTGTTGTACTGTTACATCATCACTTTGTTACATTGTTACACTGTTACAGCATCACATTGTTATAATGTTGTTCTGTTACATCATCACTTTGTTACATTGTTACACTGTTACAGCATCACATTGTTATAATGTTGTTCTGTTACATCATCACTTTGTTACATTGTTACACCGTTACAGCATCACATTGTTATAATGTTGTTCTGTTACATCATCACTTTGTTACATTGTTGTACTGTTACATCATCACATTCACATTGTTACATTGTTGTACTTTTACATAGTCACATTTTTACATTGTTGTACTGTTACATCGTCACAATGTTACATTGTTGTACTGTTACATCGTCACAATGTTACATTGTTGTACTGTTACATCGTCACATTTTTACATTGTTGTACTGTTACGTCATCATATAGTTACATTGTTGTACTGTAACACCGTCACATTGTTATATTGTTGTACTGTACCACCGTCACATTGTTATATTGTTACACTGTAACATCGTCACATTGTTACATTGTTGTACTGTTCCACCGTCACATTGTTACATTGATGTACTGTAACACCGTCACATTGTTACATTGTTGCACTGTTACATCGTCACATTGTTATAATGTTGTACTGTAACACCGTCACATTGTTACATTGTTGCACTGTTACATCGTCACATTGTTATATTGTTGTACTGTTACATCATCACTTTGTTACATTGTTGGACTGTTACATCATCACTTCGTTATATTGTTGTACTGTTACATCATCACATTGTTACATTGTTGTACTGTTACATCATCACATTGTTACATTGTTGTACTGTTACATCGTTACATTTTTACATTGTTGTACTGTAACACCGTCATATTTTTCGTTATAACAGTGAAATATTTACCAGATTGACCTTTCTGTTCTGTTGCGATTAAAATAGTTATCTCACGGTAAACGGGATGTATCTAGTATTTAAACATCGTTACAATTTTTATTTTTTATTTTTTACATTTTTATATTTATATTAAAACTATTACATTATTACAGTGTTGCAACTACATACATTATCACATCCACTTACAATGTTTGCTTTTCTTGATGTGATCTGAATATGAAATCTGACATCTTGCATTTGTTTTTATTATTCAAAACCAAATGTCTCCATGCTAATGCTTCCACGTAGGTGTTGGGTAGTTTATCTAACATTCGTGTTCTGTATTTCGCGATTACGTCATTTCGCGAATATAAAAATCATATTTAAATAAATTATTTATTACTTGGCTAAATCAAACATTTAAAAAAGACCATACTATGAAATACAATACTCTTATTTTGCCAATGGCATGACATTGTACCTGTATGTATATATGCCAGTCTTTTACCAAGTATATTCAAGAATACTTTTTATCTAAAACAGCGCGATAAACGAAAACGATAATGACTTTACAAACAACCAATAATAAAGAATCATGCGGTAAAAAAACACTTAAATCTATGAATGGCATATTAAACTATAACACTGTAACTCCGACAACGCTTGTTAGGTCTACCATACAATAGGGTCGTCGGCTGGTGCAGTGGATAGCGCACTTGCCAAGGCGGCCGGGGTTCGATTTCTCGATTGGACGTGAAAAGGTTGGGGCCACCTGCCCGACCACGTGGGTTTTCTCCGGGTTTTCTCCCCCATGACGTTAGTCATTTATTGGAACATCAACATATATCTCGTAAAATTTCTTTGAAACGAATCGCAGATTTATACATTGTAATTGGAGGTCACAGTCACACTCTACCCGGATGTATATGTATATTTCATGTGACGAAATGGATAAAATTACCATTTGATTCAAGTGACATAGGTGTTTTTTTTCTCACATGGGAGTCTTTTATCTAGCCTGCAAATCTACACCCAGTATATAACGATGAATAAAACCCACCACAAATGAATACAGAATGAAAACAGAAAAGTCGCTAACATTTTATTATTTTTTTAAATAAAGGAAAACAAACTAACAATTATAAAAACAATTGTCACACAAATATGAATACGATGATATGAGCATCGGAGTCCTGTGAATGTTTTATTTTCGAATCATCAACCACCGATATCGGATATTCGTACAGACACGTCAGAGAGACAAACGACGGAGTCGTCCCTGGTGGGACATATATCTAATTTGTTTAGCGGAGTTTCGAGCGAGTGTGAAACATTTCTAAATTATTTATGATGTATCGCGTTGTTATCTTGCACATATAGCATCAATTAGCTGCAAAGGGTCCATACCCTATTGGATGATCATGAATCCGATTTTTGCATGATTTGTTATCTTTAAACCTTGTTTTTTTAAATTGCTTAATTATAATTTCCCTTCTAATTTTAAAAAATGAAAACAAAAATCACATTTTCCAGGATTGGAAATTATAAATATTTCACATATTTAATTCTGCTCATCATATGTTCAGTTTGGCTTCAATTTTGAACAAAAGAAAAGGATTTAATACTCAACTTAAAGACAACAAATCTTCATATATTGTATTCCTAAACATGTAATCGACCATTACTAAGGTCCAGAGGAGATCTACCAACGCCGAGACTAACCGTTAGCCCCGAGATAGCTTGTATTCATTGGCAATGACTTCAGCTGACAAACATAATCATTGTTAGGTTTTAAATCAAGTTGATTTATAGGAAACCTATTCAAAACGGCATAGTACAAATGTGACATCTGTGACTTAAGCTTCCCAGTCCCTTTGCGATTTTTTATTTTTTTTATTTTCGTATACACAGTAACCTCCCCTTCATTTCGTTTTGAACATAGTTGTAGCATAGTTGGACCAGGGAACTTCGTTTCCGTCCAGTCGGTTAGAACGACAGTGCAATAATCTGAGGTCCAGAGTTTGTAATCCCGTGCCCGTTTTCATGAAACCGTTCTCGTGCTCAAGCATAGATTTTGTGCTTAAGCCGAATTTCTTGTTCCGCTTATAGATTAATAATAACATCTTATTTTGTCAATGGTTGGAAAAGAATTGAAGAGACTTAAAGACAAATACTGTTCTACATCTTAACATCTTTACATCTTTTCACCACGGGATCGTTTGACATGATTTAAGTGAGTTGCAAGAAAGTTGGTTTGACCACAAAAGCCATGCTTGAGCTTGAGAACGGTTTCATGAATACGGGCCCCGGTGTAGCTCCGCTAAATTAACACGCAGAACACGGTTGATTATTTTTTGCTTATTTTACGTTTATTATTTTTTCATCCAGCAGGGTATGGTCATCTTCTCAAAAATTATTTATTAAAGCTTTAGATATTTAAATTCATAAATTAAGGGGTTTGTCACACTTGTTTCTCTGTTTCACAGTAGTTTAGTCAATTAATATTCCCAACCATTTGACCCATAGCATCACAGATGAGTTTGTGAAGGACGAAACCTCTGTATGATGCAGTATAATTCATTTTTGGCGTAACAAATACCAATTT
>NW_018406415.1:2130426-2155523 GCF_002113885.1 Mizuhopecten yessoensis
GGTGTGGGGGGGTGCTTGTGTGTGTTGGGAGTGTGTGGGTGTGTGTGGGGGGGGGGTGTTACGTTCATCTTTTAATATTTCTTTTAAAGACAAGCTTAATATATTGTAATCATACATTTGCCGCATGTATACATGTACCTCTCATGGTCCGCCATCTGGCGGTCAGCATAGCAGAGCAAGTTAATTGTCGCTAATTCCGGTGTCGACAGGGCGAAATATGATTGTCATCAACCCAATTGACCCATCAAGATAGCATAAGTACTTAAATAGATGGAGGGATTCTTAAATCTTTTTAATCCTAAGTTGCTATTAGGCAAGACGTTATTACCACGAAGATTACAAAGCTTAAACAGTAACTTCTCATTACTTCCGGACGTGCAAAATAACATGTGTATTTACGCACAAATTGTTCCTTTTTTCTGCGTATGGAGTTAAAGTGATTATTTCTTAATTGGCAAATCATTTCTTTTTTGAAGCACAAATCTACTCCTAATCCGGAATATATAGAAACGACTTCGGTGTCACGCGAATCCCCTGGTAACATTTGCGTGATTTTTTTTTTTTTTTTAAATCATTCAATTGCTATATCTGCACTACAAGCGGTTATTAAATCAGCGGAGGAAGGGCAAAAAACTCACTTATTATCTTGATTAATATTTAAGAAACTGCTTTTGCGTTCTGTATATCGAACGATCAACTGAGCCGACAGTTCAAAACCTGCTGTTGTCAATAAATAAGAATGTGGGACGTTTTTGCATTAATATTACCGCCGCTTTGTTCCGTTAAATACGATAACATCAACGTCTGCCACCTTCCACACGTTATGACCCAACCGTGAATTTATTTTTAAATTCTCCTGGGTAATGATTTTTTATTTATCAAATTTAGAAATATTACGTTGTCTTTCTGAAATGGTATGTACGCTTCGGTAGGTAGGTAATTTCGTTTTCCTTCACGGCCTATCTAATCTCTCAAGGGATCAACGCCCACATTCCGCATCAAGAATTGATGAACAACGTATAGAGACATCGGGCTGTTTAGTTACAGTATCGTCATATCCGGAATATTATCAAGTAGCGTGTTTCTGAAAGTAAGGTTTCCAATACTGAAATGGCCACAAGAGCATCGAAGCCATATCTTGCGAAACTTTTATAGTAAAATAATAAAAGGATGGAATAAAAAAAATATTATTTATCAACACTGTTCTGATTGTAAAAATACATCTGAAAAAAAGAGGAGGGCCGTTTTTATATTACCTCGAGTCAAATCTTTGAGTGCA
Organism: Mizuhopecten yessoensis; assembly: GCF_002113885.1. Taxonomy (NCBI): domain Eukaryota; kingdom Metazoa; phylum Mollusca; class Bivalvia; order Pectinida; family Pectinidae; genus Mizuhopecten; species Mizuhopecten yessoensis. The sequence goes on from NW_018406415.1 coordinate 2,131,706, forward strand.
TGTAGGTTAGCGGTACTCTTATCTGCACTTAACAAGTTAAATGATAGACGCTGTGATACTATTGACGAATATTTTACATTTTTGCCCTTTCAATGTTTTTGTTTCGTCCTAGTTTTCCCTGTGCATTAATGTTAAATTGAAAAGTTGATTCGCTACTAACGAGTATGTTTTAAGTTTTTTTATCTGAATTTTTGATAGATGTTTTTGTTGACCAATAATTTAATCAATACTTGTTTTCTCGCTGTGAGACTTCAGTGTACTTTAAACAAATCTTGACTTAAATCCAACAATGGTATTTCAATGTATACCATTATATATAACTTGTTCACTGTATGGAAGATATTGTTCACTGTATCTCGGATCGTTGGTGACCTACACACTTTCATAGGTTATGTTGATGAGAGATATCGTAACGTTTGCCACGAATGGTCCTGGATAAAATCAAGTACTTATTGTAATGAGGGCCGTTACAGAAATCCACCCACTCCCATCCCCCAGTCGTAAATGATGTTTATTGAGGTCACTGTATTGCAATACACCCACATATCAAATTTGATCGAAATCGGTTAACATCTACATTTCAACCAACCAGACCCCACGGCGGCCATCTTGGATGGCCAAGGAAAGGTGTCTTGCGCATCAATGTTCATGCCAGGTTTCATTTTAATCCGACAAGTAGTTTTTGAGAACCGCGCGAACAAGTTCAGGGAAGGAGAAGGGGGAGAAAAACATGTTAAAATAATACTTCCTCAAGCTTAGTTTTGAAGATTTAAATATCTGAAACCAGTCACAAAATGACCACATCACTACCAAATTATATGACAAATGTAAAATGGTTAAAAAGTATACGCCACAGTATAGTCTAATAACACACCGCTATAAATCAATGGAAAATATCGTTACATTGCCAAAGCTACGTAGCCAGGTTATTTCATCAACGATGCCTAAGTCTACGTTCCAGATTTTGTTTTTAAAGTTGTCGTCTTGGCCTGTTTTCTATAAAACTACATTGCTATTGATGACAGACATGCTTTTCACGATGGGTGCCACAACGGATCAGGAAATACTTCCTCTGAAGAATTATGTCTTTAGTTTTGTTTTGGTGTTTCTTCAGCACGTATTGTTGTCTTTTCGTGTCGTATTGTCCTTATTGGTTAACGTTGTGGTATATACATATTCATTCTCAAGCTTCTATACATTATGATGCATAGATATTTTTAATCTACCTTCATCAACCTTTAATACGTTGTGGTATATATATATATATATTTTTTTATCGAACATAAATGAATAATGAAACAGTTCATAAAATGTTCAAGCTATATTTTATATTTAGCAAAGTACACGTCCTTGAGTTAAAAACTGTATGCAATAACGTTTATGGTGATTGTAATGTTACAGTGGTATGATGACAAGGTTTACATGGCGTCAGCAAGACTAATACGGAAACAAAAGCACGCGGGTAAAGAACAAAACATCATCATTAATTATGGATAGTTTACATATGACATAATAATTTTTATCACTATCATAAAGATTGTGTGATAATTGGGCACTAAATAATTCACTGTAGACACTGTGATATCTACGATACATCAAAGTTTTACTTTGTGTCATTTTAAAGCAAATTTGGGCCCCTTCCTGAATGAGTTCGTCTTCGTTGAAGGGCGAAAACCACAAAATGGTCCCTGTGTTGAATTAATTTATTTTTGTTGATGAGCGAAAGCTGCGAAATCACACAGTAAAAAAACGTCTACAGCATCACTTTAGGAAAGAGTTTCCCCCTCAGAGTAGTCATCGCAATGATTCTTATATAATCTTTATTTAACGTCCTCTGTTGAGCTTTTATTATGACGCCGTTAAGGGGGGAACAAATGATGTTTTCGTAGTTTTCGAAATGGTCTTATGTTGCTGTAAAAAAACTTTATTTTACGGCTTTCTGAATCAAAACGTTTAAATACAGATTTCTTACTTCATATTTCTAGTGATGATGATACTAGAATATGTTGCAGAATTTTTCTAAAAAAATAAAAAAATATTTTATGGACCTTTTACCGATCAATGAGTATTGTTAAGGATTAACCTAATATTTTGTTTAGTTTTGAGAAAATAAATCAAATGGAGCACGAGGTAATTCGCGTTTACGAACAATTTACATGTAGCGAATGCTCCATTGGATTTATTATCTCATAAACTAAACAAAATAAAAGATTAATCCTTATATTTACAATATTTTCTTTTAACAAAAACACCATTAAAAGAGTCGGATACAAGCATTTACCTTGTGTAATCTGCGTTCCAAATTATTTTGACGTCATGTTAACCATGCGAAACAGACATTGGCAAAAGCCGATGACAGACAGCATAAAATATCCATATTTTACTTTATGCAATATCTTGATAATTGTATTAGTAAAAAATGGAATAAAGAATTTTCATATTTGTATGAAATTGAGGTATTGTGGCAAAACACTTAACCTGGACCGCGGACGTCCATCGTTTGAAAGTAATGCAGCTGTAGCTTCTGACACTAGCTTCATATTTATGACCGGTCATGAACATGATATGTCTTGTCTCGAATGTGTAGCGTTAAGAACACGCCACTTGTTTGTAAACATTGACACGACGTTTGCGGAAAGAAGTCCGCCAATATTTACATATATTCATACGCGGTAAACTGGGTCACGTTCTACACTCAGGTTATTGAGAAATATCAATTCAGAAACAGTGGCAATTGTAGATATTAGAGAATATCTTGTGTCTCATTAGCCGTTATAAGTTCAAATGACGCACGAAGGATAAACACAATAAGCGCAAGTAATTTGAGAATTACTACAGATCTTTAGAAATCACAGACTTACGGTTTATTGTAAAACCATGCTTAACATTTCAACATCCGAACAGATTTAATGTTTCCATCATAAACTTTATATAACTTATTATTGTTTAAATTAAAAATGTTTTATTGTATACATCGTATGAACAACAGGACTTGGGCAACAGCCAAAGCCTGTGAAAGCTTTTCTTTAAATTTTCTAATTGTATGATTTATTAAATACATTTAACTAATATGTAGCTATGATTAGATAAGGGAGTACGAAAGGGTTCGTTAATATCTCAATTAAATTTATTAGGAAAACAAATACTTCTTTTTTTCGCTCACGCAATCCCTGTGTGTACATTTAAGCCGGACATGAAATGGGGATAGACAAAATCGGTTTGAATGTCTCAGAGTACAACACCACTCCTTTGGGAGAAAAGTACAGAACATTTGGCGTGAAAGTGCAATTTGCTCTATAAATAAATACAGCATACGAGTGGTATCCAGTGCCTTTAAATAAGACAATTTAGTATTAACGGTTGCCTTCGGAAAGGTCATCTTACTGTTTAGGGTTTGAACTATACATTTAAATAGTAACCCTTTCCCGTTGTTTCCGATAGCATGTATTCACATTTAGCCTTTTCTTTAACGTTGTCGAGTGAAGTGAACAAAACCATGTATTTTCCTCACACTACTGTTCAGCATAGATAGCAACCTGTTACTGGTGTGTTGTTCTTGGCAAAGAAAGGATAAATTATACCATGGAAAAAAATCATTACATTAAAAACCTCAATATAATGCGCATTGTTTATCACTAGAATTATGTGTTTTGTCTTAGACTAAAAAATTCTACCATGAAAAAAATATAACAGTAAAAACCTCGATAGAATGCCCCTTGCATATCACAAGAACCATGTAATTTCATTGCACACTTGTTCAGCATAGATACTAACTTGCTACTGGTGTGTTGGTTTTAGCAAAATCATGATCAATTCTTCAAGGAAAAATATCATTAAATAAACATTATTCAGCATAGATTGCAATTTGCTTCTGGTGTGTTGTTATTAGCAAAGAAATGATAAAATCTACAATTAAAAATGTACAGTAAAAACCTCGATATCATGGCCTTTTACATTCTCTGAAAATTATGTGATCATTTATAAAATGTGCATTCGTTTTCTATTACTGAGAGTGAGCTAAAGATCGTCAGCAATTACTGGTGACTTTAAATGTTTACATCTAAGATACAAAAATATATTATATGCATTGGAATTTAACCTAAAACTTTTCGGAATACAATGTCACCTGAATTTTTCATTGAAGATTTATTTTTCCTGTTTGCAAGTGCGTTGGGGACGCGATACATTACCTTCGTCCAAAGCAAAACATGGTTGGATTATCGTTGAGATGTTGTCATGAAAAAGGTCAACTTGTTCCCCAAAATAGTTTCTGGTTAGTGAGACAACCGGATTAGCAGTGGCTGAATTAATGACAGTCGGGCGTATTTATATTATGTTAAATGTCTTTTCTAGTTGATGTTTTTTTCACGGGTTTAAGATTATGTTTACAATACTGCGTGTCGAGAGTTTTAGTTATTTAATAAAGTTATGACTTAATAACTATTTTGTTTCGTTGCTTTCGAAAATCTATTTATCATTTGAATATGCAGCTGACCGCATCTCTTCCTGATTGCTTCGTTCAAAAACACAAACATTCAGGAAACCAATATTATGCAATGACAATCTTCGTATAAAATAGGATAATGAGCTGTATTTTGAGAGCACATATACGGATGACAAACTGAGCATGTACCATGTACACCTGCGATAGGCAAAGCACGTCGCCGTTGACGCGCATGCGGAATAGAAGGATAGCAGAACCGCAGTGAATGATACAGTGTGACGATGGGTCATTCCATGGAGGATTCAAGTGCAAATCCGATTTGTCGTGTGTGTCAGAAAGCTGTCATCGAGACAGACAGGTCTGTGTTTGTAGTAATTCACTCTGACACAGTATACGTACAACTGACAATACAAGACTAAACAATTTCTTCCAGCGTTTCCGTAAAAGTGGAAATTTTCGAATGTGGATATGTGTGCGGTGTGACTGTATTTACTGACTGCGGTTTGGACATTTTCGCGTTGGCAATAATAATGAATTTTAGATAATACACATTTATATATATGAACACGTGAATATTTCCGCGCCAATAGAGTCAGGCGAAAAACGCTTCAGGTCTGCATATATATATTTCAACACTTATCTTGTCACGAGAAATTATTCACACCGCAAAAATTCCCACAGTTACAGTATGTGCTATTAAAACCATATTATGTGTTTAAACATTGTCATGTTGTAATGGTAACAAATATTATAGTTATTACAGAATTATATTGTTGAGGATAAATATTCTTTTGATAGGTCATTCTAATGCTATTTATTTTTCTATATTAACATTTGCGCTGCATGAGCTAAGAAAACTTCGTCTCGGGTTATAAAACTATGAACCGAAATGAGTAGTAAAACGAACGTGGCCAAAACGTGAACAAACAATATGGACGTCCCGTTTTACTCTCGTTTGGAATTGTTGGCGAGAAGTTGACTATTTTACCATTAAATACATGGCAATACTATTTAGTTATATTGCAATTACCATACTCCATAATTTTAGACGGAAATAGAATGATCTTTTTTTTTAAATCACAATGAATCTTGTCTTTAGCTATGCCAAATTTTAATACTGTTAAGAAAGAAGCAAGCTCTGACTAGCTCATGACTCTTGAGCACGTCCGTTTCCCACTTCGTTTAAAATGAAATGTCGCTATTTGTGTCTCTTGGTTCAAGTAATACGACCAGTAAAATCTGTCTTTCAAGATTTCACAATGAAGTCGACCAGCATTACCATGTCTTATCTTCGTTCCTTTGCTAACTGAAAATTCAAAATGTTTCTTCCATATCAACAAATAACACGACAGCAGCATGTTTTCCGTGACGAACGCATTACTCAATTTTCGAATTAAGTGGACATGCTTTCGCGGCGTGAACAAGCGACGTCAATTATCATGATAATGAACAATGTTGTTATTCTTTTTTGATCGTTACAAAACAGCATTTGTCATTTAATTATTACGAAATGATAAAAAACAATAATGAACAGTTGTTGGGTCCACGGACTACATTTGAAAACGTCTGCCACAGGAAAATGCACGTCTTTGGGATGTTCCAACAGTCGAACATTCCAGTGAACCTTTATGGGATTTTTATCTTTTTGAATGTCATTATTATTATTTCTTAAAGACATAAATGCTTGAAAATGTAAATATACTGCTTTCAGATGCGGTTCATAGACATTATGAATATACATTATGAGTATTACAGTAAATTGAAACCGGAATGTCGTTTCATTTTCCTGTGATGAAGTGGGCATTCATAATGAATATGAACCGCATCTGAAAGCAGTTTGATATTTAATTAAATCTTAAATCACCAGGATTACGAAGCAGGGAAACACCGGTTGAAAAACAACTTAATACTAGTGGTGTGTCAACTGCAAACGCCCAAAGTAATTGCAACATATGATAACCCTTGCAGGTTCGGGGAAAGAATAGGCCTGCTGTATACCGTTACATGTGTGTCGTAAAGGCGACTAACGTGGGGGGCCCCTGCAACATTGGGAGTTTTCTTCCTCATTGAAGAGACCAAAATTGATCTGCTGCCGCCCATTGCAACACTTGGTATCTTCTTCGTTTACAGTCTTTCCTGTCTTCTTTCTTTTCTATCTTTTCTTTCTGTTACAGGCGGTGTCACCCTATCGACACCCGTTCTCACATGACCCTGGCTGTTGTGTCTCCCTATCGACACCCGTTCCCATATGACCCTGGCTGTTGTGTCTCCCTATCGGCACCCGTTCTCATATGACCGTGGCTGTTGTCTCCCTATCGACACCGGTTCTCATAGGACCCTGGCGGTTGTCTCCCTTATCGACACCCGTTCTCATATGACCCTGGCTGTTGTCTCACTATCGACACCCGTTCTCATATGACCCTGGCTGTTGTGTCTCCCTATCGACACCCGTTCTCACATGACCCTGGCTGTGCGCGGACGTTAAACCCCAAACAAACAAACAATCAAACAAAAGCAAGATATGGCCAATTTGTCAATTTATGACAAATCAGTTGTATTAAGATTCAAAATAATGAAAATTCATGTAAAAAGTGAAATCGAAAATTTCGGAATTCCGTATAAAAACCTTTAAAACGTTACAAAATGTACAGCTTTGATAATAAAAGCCGTTTTTACTTGTAAGCAGATGTAACACAGATATTCGTCGCGCTTGCTTCTTAAATGTGACGCACGTACTTGCTACAATTCCTAAAACAGACTCCTCGATTTCAGTAACAGATAAGCCTTCGTATCTGGTCTCAACATTTCTTTTTGATTAAAACAATTTTCAAAAACACGTAAACTGGCAGTGATCGATTCATTTTCACTGAGCCATACTGTAACCAATTCGAGGCAAATCCTTCATTTTAGGTTTTAACAAGTTGTTTCAGAGCCAGTATCTTATCTAGCTGAATATTTGTATAAAAAAAATACACAAGTGGACTTGTTCACGAGGCAGATTTAAGGTACGTAATGATATTTTCAAGGGGGGGGGGGGGTTCATTTCTCTTCTTACCAGTAAACTTGTACAGCATGATTTGAGTCGCACGTGTTAACGATAAGCTCGATGCCGTGTGTCAATGCGGTATAGCAATGCAAATAAGTCGAATATTTTACATACTAAAAATCTATGTATCTCAAAACTACTAGCTTTATTGAATTAGTGTAAGTATTCATTGGTGTAGATGTAGGTCTTATGACGAAAAATATATAAGAATAAATCGGGACTTAATGCTCAATGCGTCAACAGCGGCACTTTTCATTATTTTTCTTTCAAATCCATCAAAATGTTTGCACTTGAAAGGACAATTTTCCTTTTTAAAGGTTGTTGTTAAATAATATACAGTTTAATATGACAAAAGCAATACTTCATGACCAAACACGTAAATGTAGAAAAATAGCTCCATACAGTTTCATAAATGTATTATTCGTGTGTATTCATATTGCATGCTGTGCGTATGCCTCATTTCTGCAAAAACAGGACAAAACATATTAACGTAATTAGCGTAAGACAAGATCTAAAATGCAAGTCGTGGCGCAGGTGTAATTTATTAAGGAATACATTTCCTTTTCGGTCGGATTATGAGGCGATAACACTATTTGAACACGTGTTAATTGAATATTACTATTTAACCTTTTAAATAATGATTCATATATGCATCATACAGCCTGTTCAATTGACGCAATTACTTTGGCGTCCTTGCACATGTTCAACTGGGATATCCAAGTATATTTTCGCTGGTGTTTCCTTAGGCACAATCTGGTTAGCTCGTAATAACTGCCCCTGCAAGATCGGGGAATAGATAGGCCGGCTGTATTCAACTGCATGTCATTTAAACATGCAGCTAATATTAAGGGCTCTTTATGAATCGGGTATATCTATGTCCCTTCTTAGGGGACATTGAAGTAACCAAAATATATCTGCTGCCAACAATTGGAACGTCTATCCTTATTTGGAAGCCTCCCGAAAGTACGGGCATTGTTAAGGAACATTCATTTTCTTTCAACTAGAAAAAAAATGGTTTTAAATTTGCTTGCTGGTTATTACGAGACGTCAGTATTATATATCAGCTTCATGAAAACACATTTATTTCTCTCTTAATTATTTCTTCTAATTTCACAATTTTTTAAAGGTACGCTCACCTGTGTGTGCAGTAGTAGACTGATAGATTTTGTAGTCCCGAAATAAGTGTGTGACCTTTATAGCCACAGTTATCTATTCTGTGTTGTGGCAGGATTCATAATACACGCAAAGTGCAGATAATTTAACAGAAATTTACCAGTACTCCTCTAAATTCTTAAATAACAAAGTCAAGGGGCTTTATGAACCTGCCACTCAAACTAAACAGTAGTTTAAGACAACGTGGATTTCCAACATTTTGGCCCCTTGCATCACCGATGAGTCCTAGAAGGACGAAACAGCTGTCTTAGTTACGGATTACGGTGATCAGAACATTAATATTTCATATCTTTGTTCAAGATGGAATGCAATAACCTGATAAAATATGTCGTCTTATGTGGTTTTTCGATTTTGCGGTAACTGTGCATACCTGTACCACTTTTTGAGAAGAGGGTTTAACTTTTATTTAATGATGAATGGTTAGGATCAACAGATCCAAAGTTGGTACGGTACCTAAATGCGCTGTGTGTCAAAAACGCTTCTAATGTCGAGGAAACCCCCATTTTTTTTATTGCATACTGTTCAAAGTATACACCTTTGACGGCGTGTAAAAATTGATATACGGCGCTTATCCAAGACATGACTCTCTGATTATGACCATGAGGATATATTAGATCCAAGTTTGTTATCTAGATTCGCCGAAAGAGAAAAGAAATGTTTTTGATTTTACTTTTTGTCACGTCTTAGTCGAAACAGGTAGACAAGTGCGCGATACCTTTTTAATGATCAAATTAAGGTTCAAAAGTACGAAACTTTGGATTTCATAAGGTTATTACGGGCATTTTAAATACACATAATCCTCTATTGAGCAGTACTGATCCTTTATATCTGCATTTGGTTGACATATCATGTTTTAACGGCCCATCAAAACAGAATAATATCATACTCATACATCTGATAGCTATAACAACTGTTGATACATTGTTTGTTTATGACATGTAAAATGTTTTAGTCGTATGATAATATCCCAGATGTGATCTAAAAAATATGTTATCTGCAGCTTCTGAAACATTGTGACTGACTCATGGCTACTTCAGGGACGTTTAGCAAGTTTTATTGGTTTTCAGTGCATTTCACGTTGTCGTACAAGGTTTAAACGAAGGTACTAGTCATATTCAGCTACGTTGTATGAAGCAAGCTGTGAACTGCAATAGACTTAAACATCGGCCAATTTACTGGGTTTGCGATGTAAGAGGATTATTTAGAGACTAATCGAAACATCTGAACTCTTTAACTTTCCATTATACTCCCGGAAACAGGAAGTTAACAACAAAACATAGAAACACGATACGGAGACGGAATACGAGACTAATCGAAACATCTGAACCCTTTAACTTTCCATTATACTCCCGGAAACAGGAAGTTAACAACAAAACATAGAAACACGATACGGAGACGGAATACGATAATACACAAAATGACCACGCGCTATACAGCTGTGCTGTCCTTCTCGGACTCATCGGTGATGCTAGGAGCCAAACGTTTGGAAATCCAGCTTGGTCTGAAGTTATCTATTGCTTAAACAGGAATGGAAAACGGTAGCGGAGGCGGTAGTTGTTCAGCAAGAACATTCTAACCACTAGGAAAAATATCTACCTGAAGGCATTCTCGATACTCCAGGGGTTACGCTCACTTTCGCTCTCTGCACCCCTGGAATATGTCATAGCAAAATTGAAGGCAAAATGCTGTTAGCTATTTGATTGGTGTCAGGTAAAAAGACCTGACCAACCAATAGGCCGATACATGTCCTTTTAAAGGTTACAGAGGAGCCAAACCCGACTTCAAAGCCAGTCAATTTTACCGTTACGCGACCGCGAGATTATTTTGATGTACATCAAAGGATCAAACTAGTCTTCTCGTGTCATCCACAATGTGGCGCACACTGAGCCTTCTATTTGCTATGACATAATACAGGGGTGCAGAGAGCGAAAGTTAGCGTAACCAATCGTTTCCGAAGTTTGATCTTACTCCAATTGACTCGTCTGCTGCTATTTCCTTATTATTTTTCAAGAAGATAAATTACGCCGTAAAGCTTTCATCTTTTATAAGAGTTAAACTCTTGTTTTTTACAAACTTTTTTCCAAAAGATCAAATGGTATGGCGATGTACTTCTGTAAAAATAAATGCCACAATACAATTTTTCAAAATTTAAGAAATTTATTTCCCGGCAGGACAGGCGTGACCAGCACCCTGTCATAAAAATGATAAGATCGAGGTTTATAAGAAATCTATGAATTTATAATACATGTACAAAACATTGACTCATGGGTAGTTTTCGGAAGTATGTCTACCTTCCATGTGCAATAGGGTTCCCAAAACGACCTCTATATATACATGTAATTCCTCGAATTCCAGGGGTTACGCTGGGGGAATGTAAGTGAGCGTAACTCCTCGAATTTCGAGACTGTTATTTACAACGTCACACTACCCCAATTAGTACACGGTCAGGAAATGGTTTGAATAGTCATTTAAAACTCAATTTGAGCTTTTCCCTCTGATAGTATAACAAGTATTAATCAACATTTCCACTAAATAGTTTGCTTCAGCGACATTTCAAAAAGTACACGATGACTTCAAATTCAACGTATCAGAAAACCAGTACAAAAGACATACGTTGATGAAATTTTGGAGACTTTTGGAGGGGTTATTTATATGCATGTTTAAATGTTGATTTCTGGTCCTAATTTCCGGATAATGTAGAAGTGTATACATTGTATATACAATTGTAGTTTAGTATGATATTAACAGAATTTCATAGTCTGTGATATGGTGTACCAATTTGAGTATTAATCATGGCCAAAAACCGCACAAAATCTCCCTGCAGGTTTAGCGTTCTATTTTTAAATTCAAAATACTTAGAAACATTTCAGATACATGATCTGACTTTTTAAAAATCACTGACAAACTGTCAAAATTGTACCAACTGTGGTAGCGTTACACTAGGGGATTGCGAAAATGGACGAAGTCCAATAATCAGGTTAGTATATGTTTTTTGTTCAGTTTATTATTTTTGATCGGGGTTCAACGTCTTCAAAGCAAACCCGCACTTTAGCGAAACACAAATAGTAAAGAGACTGTAATTCCTTTTACATGCTACAAATAGATATCGTGGCATTTTCTTCGTTTGCGATCTTGTCAGGTCTTATACCCCATGTACACAAATACAATAGACAGATGTTGAGCAAGCCAATTAAGTATACATACATCGTACGTAGTACTACTAATTTGCAGCAAGACAGGGCAGTGATGTTTATTCTCAGAGGAGGTGCAAGGTGAGACAAAATATCGCCAAGACAACTACGTAAATACTGATTACAATAACACAATTCATGGTAGTAAATAAGGTGCTCCCTTAGCGCCTTTTGTAAAATAGAATCCCCATAGATTTTTTTATCATAAGTGTTCGTTTGACGCACGAATTGACGAAGTCATGTAGCAACGATAGAGACGAATGCTTTCTTGAAAAATCTAATTATATGGCTTTCCATCTTAGCTCCATTATTCAATTGACGCGTTGAAGGAGGGCGCTGACAGGGAGTTTGTTCTAAGACCGTTATAGGGCTATTTTATAAAAGAAACTGCTTTATGAGGTTCTCGTAGAAAATTGTAGAAAGCGCCAAACTGGACAAGGGAGGTGTATTAATTGGTCCCGGAAATCTTTAGGGACTCTGATCATTTACCGACAGAAAATCCGGTTTTATGTTGAATTCGTGACATTGTGTTTTGGTAATACTGTGTGAAGAATGACTATACAGAGCAATTAAGGTAGGTGTTGTCAAGTAAATGTATATACATCTATCAATCACGAAAGATAAAATCCGTGTTAAGAATGGCCTCAGTCCAAACTTTGAGGGGGTGGGGGAGAGTCTAAATTAAGAACATTGACAAGTTGCAGAAAACAGATAATTTTGGTATGTTCAATATAACCTCATTCCTACATGAAAATTTTAAGATCACAAAAAAGGCTGTAAAATTTAAACCTTATTAAAATTGAGTATCATGATTTTTGATACTTTGTTAGTTTTTAAGTATATTTAGTTACAATTAGATTTTCAGCTAACAGCGTCTTTGGTAATCAAGTTTCATTGTAGGATTTCAAGTGTTAAGTATGTCGGAAATTATACATTCTTGACTGAACAAAAAAAAACGTTTTTGCAAAGTGTTCTTTCAGACACACAATACTTATTCATGGTTTCGTTTTAACAAATGTTACGGTTTTTGTTGTAAATTTCATTTGAAGTTATTTTAGTGTTCTGTAGAAAAATAATTTTGTTTATGGAACTTCAATATTTCTTAAAGAATGAGACGTCATCCGATTTTTAAATACATGTATACTTAATTCTAATTTTACATTTGTATAATTGCATACGTAAATCAATTTGATGTGGGTGATGAGCAAATAGTTTATATACATTGAAACACTAAACGGTTATTTATTACTAACATTTATAGCTTAAAGACAGCATTTGAGTATGAGTTGTTTGTGAAAATATTAACAATGGTAGTTTTCTAATTGTGTTAGTTGTTTAAAAGGAGAAATGATATTCAATTAAACTGTTAATAGATATGCATAATTAGTCGTTAACCTTATGAACTAGTTTCAAGAATGATTGCAATATATTTACATTTAATTTCTTGTTAAGTTTTAATGCCCCTCAATTTCATTTGCCATCTCGCCGACCGCCAATATATGTTAAGATTCCTTTTTCTTTTTTGTCTTTATAATTCCTATAAAGGTCTCCCTCGATATATCGTCAACCTTTTTATAACGCTAAAAACGGTTTTGCTTTTAATGAAATAACCTTGTCCTTTTCTAGAATGTTGTACATGTATCATAAACATAAACGGATGTAATACATTGCGTGATCACGTTACTTAAAACGCCTATGATACACGAAAATTCATTTTCCATGTATTTTCTATAGGGCATGGTTATGAACTATTTTAATTCATTTGATATGAAACACGGCATTTGATTGGTCGATCGAAATAACAATTTGCTTTCGTATAACAACAAATACCGTTCTCATTTCTCATTTGATTATGATGCAGGTATGGCGATTGTTTATGGTGTCAGTGACCCCGACTGTTCACGACACATCATGTAGTTGATTATTAATGACGTCATGAACAATTTTAAGTTAAAGTTCTTTTTTACCTTGAGCCTTTTGACCCATCGGTAGCTTGATTCCAAAGGGTCAATGTACATCCGCCTCAATTTGAATATCACTGACAACACTGACTAATTCACGGCAGAGTGACCCCATATTTCTGATAAATGCAAAGTATAACCTCAATTTTTTTTAATTTTTTTTTGTGGTTTCAGTTCATTTAATGCAAAATTTACGATATAACACCGCAAATCATTAAACACAGTACTAAGGCTTATCCCCTGTCTATTTATATATTGTTTTAGCTCCCTCATGGCAATGCCTATTTTGCATATTTGTGTAATTGCTTGGGTTCGTACAGGGTAATACAAATTTTGTTAATATTTGCGCAATTGTTGGGGCTCCTGGCGTATTTTTGATCATACTGTATGATAAAAGACCATCCGTTGTATAATCAGTAAACCATTTGTGACGGGTAAGTGAATAATTCAGAACCCATATCGTAAAAATGAATTTGATCATCAACCCATAATACAAAAGTGTAAAGACTTTGCAACATTGCAATCAAGAAGTTGGTAATGGTTGTCCAGGTTTTAACGTCCTACCATGAGCAAAGGTCATTTAAGGACGTAGCTGTTACTGTAATGGGCAATTTATGCAATAATCCTCTATTGAGCATTTTGATACATCTGCATCAATCATTCAGGCGACTCTTTCAATTATTTGTGACGTCATCATTCTATGTGGTCTTGTTCCCTTGTAATTCGTGATGAAACCAGGTACTGTTAAAGTTCAAATATTACGGTAATGAGAAGTCGTTAGTCTGTGGCGTCATAACTGTTCAGTTCGGGATTTCCTGACAAAATGAACAAAGGGAATATTTTCTTGTTATAATCAAACCACTTTTTTAAAAGCTTTTCTTATCACGTAAAGAACAATTGTAGGCATCTAATCAAATCGTGCCACGCCTATGTGTTCATATGACGTTTGCATACAACAACGCTTTTAACATGACGATTAGTGCATTCACGTGGGCGTGTTATTCACCCTGTAAAGATTATCTTTGGAAAACATGATATCCGGAATTAGTGTAACAGAAAAAAAGGTAAAGCCAGACCATGGTTCGAACCCACAGCTGTCCGAACTCATGACGGATGCAGAATATAAACTTAGAGAAAGAAATCTATATTTAAACTTTTGCATATTTATATATCTAGAAGGCGGAACCTCGAAACTCCCTGGTGTTTAATTAGTGGAAGATATTAACTCTGTGGTTAAAACATGACAAATTTCCTATCTGGGATAAAAAAAAAAAAAATGTTTTCAATGGTAGTGTTGATTAATGAACCATTTGATTGCCAAATTCGATCATTCTGATTGGTTAAAATCCTGACCAATAGAACCTGACTTCGTGCTCTCCCATCACGGGTATTTATCCGCGATGAAGTACCATTATTGATGCTTAACTTTTAAAATTTATTAGTTTTATTTACATTCAGATATATCAAACAATATCAACACATTTGATGCATTGTAAAATAGAATTTTGCTGGTAGAGAGCTGTAAACATAGTCATTTATTTTAATGCATATATATTAACAACAAAATCACCCTTAAAGGCAGCTTTATTCATCAAATAGGGATGTGAAGTCTTATAAAAATACTGTCATATCGGGTGCAAAAAAAGACATATCATTTGTTATCATTTATTATTTTATTAATTTAAAAAGCAATAATTTCGAAAATGAAACTATATGATAAGATAATTGACTTGATTAAGCCAACGTATTTGATGGAATATGTCGACTAAGCTACAAGAATAAAGAACGAGAAGAATTATTTATATAGGTGTGTCGCCTTAAGGCAAATGGTACCACTGCACAAGTTATAAATGGAAAGAAGAGTTCCACATAACGATTTTTCACCTTGAGTATTCTTGTATAGAGAAGATAAAGCAAGCACGTGAAGTTTTTTCTGTAATAGAGTTACTTCCCGTGGCTAGGTATTTATCTTCCATTATGATACTGTGCTTTACAAGTGGCAGTGGTCAGGAGGCACGAGCTATTCACAAAGACGGCCGGGGTTCGATTCCCTGATTGGACGTGAAAAGGTATGGGGTCACCTGCCCTTCGACGCGGGTTTTCCCCAGGTACTCCGATTTCCTCCTACATTAAGACATCTAACGCGCTAACATCCGACCGAACAAGAGTGATAATTATAACCAATGTTATCACTATTAATAAACATTATATAAACATCACTAATTTATCATTTTGGTTCCAGTTGGCAACTTTGAACACTTATTCATGACCATTTTAACCCTGTGTTCGCCCGATTAGCTCACTGTTCCACTCAGGTTTTTTTATCTATATATCATGAAACCGTGCCTCTCTGATCTTGTCTCTCCCCTCTCTCTCTCTCTCTCTTTCTTACTCTGCTCTTTTTGCCTTTTCTCCTTCTTTTTCTTCAAATGTTCGTAAACATATGTGTACATGTATTAACGATGTGTGTGTGTATGTGTGTGTTTTCTCTTTTAATATGAGAGACAAATATTGACATTATGGATGTGCTTAATCTTGAAATGAAATTGAGGTAATTATATATACATAATATGATGAAAATGATGATGAGGAAGTTGATTGTCTATTGTGTGTATTGATGTACTGGTAATGATGATGATTGTTCATTGTGTGAGAGTTGTATTGATACATTGGTCGTTATAATTTCATAATGATGGCGATGATGATGATGATGATGATGATGATGAGGGTTGATGATTGTTAATGTGGGAGAGATCGTAATGCAATGGTGATGATGATACTGATAATTGTGTATTATGTGGAGCATATTGAGGCAATGCTGATGATGATGATGATGTTTATAGTGTTAGATATGCATTGATGCATTTGTAATTATTTTTTCATGAAGATGATGATGAGGGTAGATGTTTGTTTATGTGTGAGAGGTATTAATGCAATGAAGATGATGATGTAATGATGATGATGATGATATGATATGATGATGATGATTGTCTACTGTGGGAAAATGTATTGAGGTACTGATGATGATGATGATGATGATGATGATGATGATGTTTATTATACGAGATATGTATTGATGCATTGGTCGCTATATTTTCATAATGATGACGATGAGGAGGAGGAGGAGGAGGATGATTACATCATGATGATGACATGATGATGATGATGATGATGATGATGATGATGATAATGGTGACATGACATGATAATGATGAGGATGATGATGACATGATGATGATGATGATGATTGTCTACAGTGTGAAATGTATTGAGGTACTGGTAATGATGATGATGATGATGATGATGATGATGATGATGATGAAGATAAGGAGGATGATGATGATAATGAGGATGATGATGTTTATTATGCGAGATATGTATTGATGCATTGGTAGCTATATTTTAATAATGATGACGATGAGGAGGAGGAGGATGCAGATTGTTTGTGGGTGAGGTTTATTGTAGCAATGATGATAATGACTCATGTACACATCCATATACAGTATTTTTGTTTGCGAAAGAGAATGTGTGTGAGGATCTTTATGTAATAAAAACTTTGAAAAATACAAAAAATACAACGACAAAAAGTGGTTAATATAAGTTGAAATAACCTGTTTCATAAATGTTGTAAAATAAATAAAGTTCATGTTTAAATTGGCAGTGCATAGTTCGACACATAGATGTTTTTTTCGTTTATATCTTTTCTCTCTCTTAAATTTAAAACATCTATAACTTTTGCTTAGATGACTTGTATGAAACACATTTTTTAGAAAATTGATTTTTACAAATATTTCATTTAAGCTAGGATAATAATATTATAAATTTAGCTTGGTTTGATCTTTTACCTAAATATGAAAGAGTACTCGATCAAATGCATGGTTGTATCAGCTTAAAAAAAAACAAAAAAAACCCAATCACATGTTTTCAGATATTTCGACTTAATTGCTGCTGAATATGAAATATTGGATATGTTTTACACGTGAATAAAAACTTGAAACACTGTCATTTGTGTTTATAAGCACAAAACCTAATATACAGTGCTACTGTCGCTATCGTCAGAGCTTGCTATAAATCTATATATCAATTCAATTTTTTTAGAAGGAAACAAAAGTTAAAATCATAAGTATCGTGAGCTACCGTAGCTGAAAGTGCTACATTGATTCAGTCATTTGTAATTAAATCTTCTATAAGGTTAGACATTCGAACTGAGTACTTTTAATCCTGTAGACGCATTTGGCCTTCAAGGTAAACACTATTCCAGCGATAACTCACGAGACAATTATCACGTGTAACCTTCGTTCTTTTCCTGTTCTCGACAAATTACTGAATTTTAAGAAATTAGGCGATCCTTGACAAAGTGCCGTCAGCGCAGTGGATTCAATTGCTATTTATTGAGTTAGCGTAGCGGTCTTGGCGTGGCTCTGGCACTGTACGCCTTTGTTTACTAAATCTGAACTACTTGACCTACAGGATACAATTCCGAATGGAAGGTCGATATTTTGATAATTAATTTTCTTTGTCTGAAGACACAAACATTTTTTACTTTATATCAGGTTTAAGGGTTTACCTGGTTTAAATGAAATATAACAAAACAAAGTTTTGTTTTGATTTAGATTTTATTTCTGATGATTACTTGTCCGACGATGTCTGTGTAATTGACTACAACGTTTCTATGATGTACATCTTTTTGTATCACATCCTATTAATTGTTTCTGAAGATAAATCACACCCACAGAGATATCGATGATGGTTCGCTTCCAAATCGTTTAAGGATCACGCTGCCACTGCCTTGGGGTTTTTAGTACGGTAGCCTCCCCTTAATTTCAGGTTTGAGCATTGTAGCACAGATGTGCCAAGGCACTTCCGTTAACCAGGTAGCTTAATTGGTTAGAACAATAGTACAACAAACTAAAGTCCAGAGTTCGAATCCCGGTCTAGCCCATCCTCGATCCTCCAGGGGTTACGCTCAATCTCGCTCTCTGCACCCCTGGAATATGTCACATAGCCAAATCGAAGGTTCAGTGTGCACGACCCTGTAGCTGAGACAAGAAGTGTAGAACATCAAAATAATTTCGCGGTCGCATAACGGTATAATTGACGGGCTTTGAAGTCGGGTGTCGCTCATCGGTTATCTTCAAAAGACAGGTTTCAGCCAAGCGATTGGTCTGGTGGGGTTTTCACCTAAAACAAATCAAATAACTAGACACGTGCCTTCAATTTTGCTATGACATAGTCCAGGGGCGAAAGGTAATGTAACCCCTGGAGTATGGCAGATGGGTCTAGCCTCGCATTTTTGTTTACACTTATGAACACTGCTTTTTATCATATTTTGTTTGTTTGATGTTAATTATTTTATACAAGTTCCGGAAGGTATATTTTCTTTGCAGCAATGATTTATCAAAGCTATTGTCATTTCGTGAAAAAAAAAAATCAAATGCGAAGCTAGTCTTTGACAGTACTAGTGGTACAGGAATCCTTAAATTTCGTGAAGGAAAAATATCTATGATCATTCAGTCATTTAATTATTTATAATGGATACTATAACGCCATATGGCCACAATTTAGAAACAAAACACTGACTCTCCATTTAAAAGGCCATCAGCTGTTTAATGGTACCGTTCTAAAATAACAATTAATATCCTTCTGTTGTTCAATACAAAATCGAATGTCCGCGTACGGACATAAAGTACGTAATTTTTAATCTAATTGGATTAGTTTTTATTTCATTTTTTTTATATACATTTCTACCGATTTTGTATACATAATTGAGTTGTATAACATATACAACGGGATTCAGGCACAAACTATTACACTATTATCAAGCCTCAAGAACTATTATAAAATATAGAGGATATATAATAGTTTTCTCGTTGAATGCCATACATATTTCAGTCATATGGCAAAATATACCGATATTTTGCACTCGTGAAAAATATAGATATTCTCCAACACTCATGAAATATATATGGTATTAAACGAAAAACCATTAAATATCCTGTATATTTAAAAAAAAAAAAAAAAAGTCCTAAAGGTAATAATTCAATTTAACTTGATATTTCTTTTACCTTAAAGTAGAAGACTCCCAGCGCTTTATGTTGTATCTCCTACGAAGGAGAGTTTCAATTTTGTTTCACAAAAACACATTTTCTATAGGGATAGGATCCCCGTACCTCTTCATTGTAAAACATTGCTACTAGTCTTATTTATGTTAGGATAGGATGAAAAAAAAATCCCATAACATTACTCAAAATAATTACAAAGTTTATAATTCCGTAGCAAGGCCCGCACCCTAAAACAGTCTACGTATAAACATTTTGACCACGACTTTTTCATAATTTCTTATTTTACAATCATCTGATGACTACTTGTAACTTTTCAGGGCTTGTATAGAGCTAAAATGTGTTAAACGTTAGATACACATTATTATTCTGTTTTTATAACTAATGTGCGCACAATAAACACTTATAAAAACCGTGGGGAAATGTTCAGACTTTAGTATACGTTATCAGTTTACTCACCCAATCTAAATTACCAATCATAGTTTGATATGTTTGATAGAGTGGAACTCTTTCGAAATGAAGATACACGTCACAGTAAATAACGATAGCATACCTCCTTAAGTAAAGACCAGATCTTGTGGTTATAATTTGATTTTCAGACTGGCTGACCATACATTAGGGTTTTGAGGGTTTTGGTCATAGTGGCCTGTTTTATCTACTGGCCAGTCTGGAGTAATGACCGATCGATAAATGTTAGAGAACGGACACTGTATCACAAATCGATTTATTAATCATGTTTTATCAACATATATACTCCAGACAATGGTACACGTGTGTTCTCTTTCTAGATTGTAACTTATAAATACGTCGTAACAATTTCAAAAACTAAGTCTATAGATAGTATATATTTCAGTGCTTCAAGATATATAACAGTTTTGTGGATTCTGGCTCTGATAAAGCCATACTGACGGTAATAATTCGATTGTAAATACTTATGGGGGCTGTGTAATTATTTTTACCAGTCTGGAAATAGAACAATAATTACATAATGAGCCATTTCCTACAATAAGTGTGATACTGAAACCCTCCGATGAAACATCCAGTCGGTTCTAAAATGCTTTAGTTTGAAAATAAAATACTACACAAGCTAAAACTGAAAAATATCCCATAATAAGAGCGTAGCTTTCGGGCACAGAGTTGCTTCCCCTTCCTACACGTTGCCTTCAATTTTTTTCAAACTGTAAACTAGTTTCGTTCAACCAGACGTTTGCTCACTTGTAATTCTCTGTTAGGCGTAGCTTGCGCAGACAACAAGAGTCTGGTTGAACGAGACTAACTGTAACGCTTTGTGCACTTCCGGTCCTTCCCCATGCGTGAAAACCTCATGGGAAATTTAGGTCGCATACTGTCTTCAAAAATATTATCGTAAACCCTACGGTATCTGTTAAATAGTGAAATATCATGAATTCCCCATTTGATAAAAACATATCATAATGCAGTGAAGATATACACACTATTTTATCTTTACATGCGAAGACGTCACTCTCAGTCACTTGTCGTCCAATCAGAACGGTACATTCTATTCTCTGCGAAGATTTTCAGGTTCAAGAATAAGTGTCTGAGTGTTCCACCTATGCAAGATACATTATTGTTTTTATATAACTACACGATTTATATCATTTTTGTCGGAAAATCTTACTAGATAATAGAAGCAAACGGCAAAATTGCAGTTAATCACTTTAAAAATGGCGCTCTTTATTGTTGTCAAGTGTAAGGTCATAACAACTTTAAAAAAATATGCTTCACATTCCCGCGCTTTTCTGATGTAGCAATATTTCCAGGCTTGACGTGAAACAGTGTAAGAAATAGAAAATGTCATGATTTTCCTGTTCAATACGAATTATTTATTTCCCTTGTATAAAACGAATATGTGAATCTGATAACAAACAAAAAAACGGCGTTGTGGCAAAATGTGTCTTCGAAGTCTTGAGGAGTAATAACAAAAAAAAATGTTATTCAAGGGGGAGGTGGAGGGGCGGCTACGATTGACACTTTTACCAAGAAGACGGTTGATATTTTATTCAGAGGTACATTGTCAATAGAAATATTTGTTATAAACGCTGCTTCTCTTTCTCAGAAGATGACGTTATTACCTAATCGTTGACATTAAAACGTACGTTTCAAAATGTACATTTGCGTGCTGTGTGACAAATATTGAGTAACAAGAGTGCTTTATGCAAAATTAATGCCATTAATAATTTGTAAAATAATTATAATTAAATAATTTCAAGTATGCAGGATCCCCTTCCCTCGAGAATGTTTATAAAAATATTTGGTGTTTAGCAGCTTTGCTGCATCTTGTTTCGTCCGGAAGTTATCGTCCAGTGGGGAAACCGGAAGTGTATCCTTGAAGCAAAGACAATTGTGTTTTAATCTTAACATAGTGAAAGCAATCCTCATGTTTTATTACTTGTTTATGTAGATAAAAACTAACATACATTCTGAGTGAGAAAAAAAACATATCACTTAAATTATGAAACTAGCAGGCATGAAACTTCGTCCAGAGATTATCTTACCCTGACGTCACAAGCACGTCACACTCCATCGTGAAAATGCGGATATTTTCTGAAGATTCTTTTTGTCATCAACCAGGTTCTGTTAATATTTCTACCATGATATATCTTCAAAAAGAACCGTCCTTTTTCAGCAACGTATTACTTTTTTTCACAAGGCATGCCGATTTAAAACTAGTTTCAGACAGAAACAGTTTAAATTTGTTTGGCATCATTACCTGTCAAACCCCGGTGACAGTTACACAATTGAAATTCAAGCCGGTGTTTCAGGATGGAACAGGAATTGAGACTACATATCGATATAACGATAATCTCAGTTACATCAAAGTATTACAATGGTTTTTTTTTAATTCTATGTTTTTAAGTGACATCTCTATACAATTACTTAGACTCATCGTCAAATATGTAATATGCCCTTTTTCTATAGCAATAACCTATTTTTTCCCCAACTTATCTCAATCATTCTTTTTGTGCCTAGACGGAAGCACGCAGAGGATTTAATTCTTAAATATCCGGAGAAAACCAGCGTGGTCGGAATTGCTACATTTTTTACGGTCAAACGTGTAACACACTGACAACTTTAAATGATATACATTAAAGCCAAGCCAATCACTCACTACAATATTGATGCACGATAAGAATTTATTGATATATCCATGGCATTTGGGCCCGGACATGTTCGGTTAATGATACCGTGGCTCATATAACACATAAAAAGTCATAGAATTGGCGGTAAAATCTTACTTTGCATGCTTTATGACGTCATAATTAAGCCGATTCCAATGGGGCCGAACTTACCCGAATGCCTCTCCGAACTTTTCCAATGGCGGGGTTCGTTCGGCAATCCGATCTTCCAACAGGGAAAATAAATTAATGTTCAAAAACGAACGTGCAGCCATACTTCCCAGAACGGACTTTCATAAAAATAGGCCGAACTTGCCCCGACCTCCCCTATTGTTATGTTGGTCTTACTCCCATTAGATCTAATGTTTTATTGTTATTCCTGGACTAGCTAACCTTAAATAAAGTTTATGTTATATCATTCTAAAAGCAGTATTCTGAATCAGTAGATATAAGAGATCAACAAAAGCTACGCTCTTTTAAGGTTTTGCCTTTTCATATTAAACCTCCTACTTACTATCGTATACTTCCTCCCTAACATAATATACCTCCTCCCTAACATCATATTCCTCCTCCCTAACATCATATACCTCTTCCCTACCATCATATACCTCCTCCCTAACATCATATACCTCCTCCTTAACATCATATACCTCCTCCCTACCATCATATACTTCCTCCCTACCATCATATACCTCCTCCCTACTATCATATACCTCATCCCTAACATCATATACTTCCTCCCTACCATCATATACCTCCTCCCTACCATCATATACCTCCTCCCTACCATCATATACCTCCTCCCTA
>NW_018406415.1:2162238-2169845 GCF_002113885.1 Mizuhopecten yessoensis
CATCATATACCTCCTCCCTTACATCATATACCTCCTCCCTTACATCATTGACCTCCTCTCTTTCATCATATGCCTCCTCCCTACCACCAAAAACCTCCTCCCTACCATCATATACCTCCTCTATACCATCATTTACCTCCTCCCTACCACCAAATACCTCCTCCCTACCATCATATATCGACCACCTACCATTATATTCTTTCTACCTACCATCATATACCTCCTACCTACCATCATATACCTCCTCCCTTACATCATTTACCTCCACCCTTACATCATATGAATCCTCCCTACCACCAAATACCTCCTCCCTACCATCATATACCTCCTCCTTTACATCATATACCTCCGCCCTTACATCATTTACCTCCCTTACATCATAAGCCTCCTCCTTTACATCATATACCTCCTCCCTAATATCATATACTTCCTCCCTAACATCCTATACCTCCTCCCTTACATCATTTACCTCCTCTCTACCATCATATGCCACCTCCCTTACATCATATACCTCCTCCTTTACATCATATACCTCCTCCCTTACATCATATACCTCCTCCCTTACATCATAAACCTCCTCCTTTATATCATATACCTCCTCCCATACATCATATACCTCCTACCTACCATTTTATACATCCTCCCTAACATCATAATTATATATCCTCCCTAACATCATATAACTCCTACCTACCATCATATACCTACTACCTACCATTATATACCTCCATCCTAATATCATATACCTCTTCCCTACCATCATACACCTCCTACCTACCATCATATACTTCCTCCCTACCAGCATATACCTCCTCCCTAACAACATATACTTCCTCCCTTACATCATATACCTCCTCCCTTACATCATATACCTCCTCCCTAATATTATATACCTCCTCCCTTACATCATTTACCTCCTCCCTTACATCATATACCTACTCCCTTACATCATATACCTCCTCCATAACATCATATACATCCTACCTACCATTACAAACCTTCTTTCTAACATCATATACCTCCTCCCTTACATCATATACATCCTCCCTTACATCATATACCTCCTCCACATCATATAACTCCTCCCTACCATCATATACCACCTCCCTAATATCATATACTTCCTCCCTACCAGCATATACCTCCTCCCTTACATCATATACATCCTCCCTTACATCATATACCTCCTCCACATCATATAACTCCTCCCTACCATCATATACCCCTTACATCATTTACCTCCTCCCTTACATCATAAACCTCCTCCGTTACATCATATACCTCCTCCAATACATCATATAACTCCTCCCTACCATCATATACCTACTACCTACCATGATATTCCTTCTACCTACCATCATATACCTCTTACCTACCATCATATACCTCCTCTCTAATATCATATACTTCCTCCCTACCATCATACACCTCCTCCATAACATCATATACTTCCTCCCTACCAGCATATACCTCCTCCCTAAAATCCTATACCTCCTCCCTTACATCATATACTTCCTCCCTTACATCATACACCTCCCTTACATCATTTACCTCCTCCCTTACATCATATACCTCATCCCTTACATCATAGACCTCCTCCCTTCCATTATATACCTCCTCCCTTACATCATATCCCTCCTCCCTTACATCATATACCTCCTCCCTACCATCATATATCTACCACCTACCATTATATTCCTTCTACCTACCATCATATACCTCCTACCTACCATCATATACCTCCTACCTACCATCATTTACCTCCTCCCTTACATCATATACCTCCTACCTACCATCATATACCTCCTCCCTTACATCATATACGTCCTACCTACCAAAATATACCTCCTTCCTAATATCATATACTTCCTCCCTACCAGCATATACCTCCTCCCTACCATCATACACCTCCTCCCTTACATCATTACATCATATACCTCCTCCTTAATATCATATACTTCCTCCCTAACATCATATTCCTCCTCCCTTACATCATAGACCTCCTCCCTTCCATTATATACCTCCTCCCTTACATCATATACCTTCTCAATACCATCATACACCTCCTCCCTAACATCATATACGTCCTCCCTAACATCCTATACCTCCTCCCTTACACCATATACCTCCTCCCTTACATCATAGACCTCCTCCCTTCCATCATCTACCTCCTCCCTTACATCATATACCTCCTCCGTTACATTAGTTACCTCCTCCCTTACATCATATACATCCTCCCTTACATCATAAACCTCCTCCCTTACATCATATACCTCCTCCCTTACATCATATACATCCTACCTACCATTATATACCTTCTTTCTTACATCATATACCTCCTCCCTTACATCATTTACCTCCTCCCTTACATCATATAACTCCTCCCTTACATCATAAACCTCCTCCCTTACATCATATAACTCCTCCCTACCATCATATACCTACTACCTACCATTATATTCGTTCTACCTACCATCATATACCTCCTTCCTACCATCATATACCTCCTCCCTAATATCATATACCTCTTCCCTACCATCATACACCTCCTCCAAAACATCATATACTTCCTCCCTACCAGCATATACCTCCTCCCTAACATCCTATACCTCCTCCCTTACATCATATACCTCCTCCCTTACATCATATACCTCCTCCCTTACATCATATACCTCCTCCCTTACATCATACACCTCCCTTACATCATAAACCTCCTCCCTTACATCATATACCTTCCCCCCTACATCATAGACCTCCTCCCTTCCATTATATACCTCCTCCCTTACATCATATACCTCCTCCCTTACATCATTTACCTCCTCTCTTTCATCATATACCTCCTCCCTACCATCATACACCTCCTCCATAACATCATATACTTCCTCCCTACCAGCAAATACCTCCTCCCTAACGTCCTATACCTCTTCCCTTACATCATATACCTCCTCCCTTATATCATATACCTCCTCCCTTACATCATACACCTCCTCCCTTACATCATATACCTCCTACCTTACTTCATAAACCTCCCCCCTTCCATTATATTCCTCCTCCCTTACATCATTTACCTCCTCCCTACCATCATATACCTCCTCCCTTACATCATATACCTCCACCCTAACATCATACACTTCCTCCCTTACATCTTATACCTCCTCCCTTACATCATTTACCTCCTCCCTTACATCATATACCTCCTCTCTATCATCATTTACCTCCTCCCTTACATCATATACCTCCTCCATTACATCATTTACCTCCTCCCTTATATCATTTACCTCCTCTCTATCATATTATACCTCCTCCCTTACATCATATACCTCCTCCCTTACATCATATACCTCCTCCCTAACATCATTTGCCTCCTCTCTATCATCATATACCTCCTCCCTTGCATCATATACCTCCTCCCTTACATCATTTACCTCCTCCCTTACATCATATACCTCCTCTACATCATCATATACCTCCTCCCTTACATCATATACCTCCTCCCTAACATCATTTACCTCCTCTCTTTCATATTAAACCTCCTCCCTTACATCATATACCTCCTCCATTACATCATTAACCTGCTCCCTTACATCATTTACCTCCTCCTTTACATCATATACCTCCGCCCTTACATCATAAACCCCCTCACTTGCATCATATACCTCCTCCCTTTCATCATATACCTCCTTCCTACTGTCATATACCTCCCTTACATCATATACCTCCTACCTACCATCATATACCTCCTACCTACCATCATATACCTCCTCCCTTACATCATATGCCTCCTCCCTACCATCATATACCTACTACTTACCATTATACTCCTTCTAGCTACCATCATATACGTCCTACCTACCATCATATACATCCTCCCTAATATCATATACCTCCTACCTAACATCATATACCTTCTCCCTAATATCACATACTCCTCCCTTACATCATAAACCTCCTCTCTTTCATCATATGCCTCCACCGTACCACAAAATACTTCCTCCCTACCATCATATACCTACCACCTTCCATTATATTGCTTCTACCTCCCATCATATACCTCCTTCCCACCATCATATACCTCCTCCCTTACATCATATACCTCCTCCCTTACATCATATACCTCCTCCCTTACATCATATACCTCCTCCCTTACATCATAGACCTCATCCCTTACATCATATACCTCCTCCCTAACATCATATACCTCCTCCCTACCATCATATACCTCCTCCCTACCATCATATACCTCCTCCCTTACATCATATACCTCCTCCCTTACATCATATACCTCCTCCCTTACATCATAATCCTCCTCCCTACCATCATATACCTCCTCCCTTACATCATTTACCTCCTCCCTTACATCATATGCCTCCTCCCTTACATCATATACCTCCTCCCTAAAACCTCCTCCCGACCATCATATACCTCCTCCCTTACATCATATACCTCCCCCCATACATCATATACCTCCTCCCTTACATCATTTACCTCCTCCCTTACATCATACACCTCCTCCCTTACATCATAAACCTCCTCCCTTACATCCTATACCTCTTCCCCTACATCATATACCTCCTCCCTTACATCATAATCCTCCTCCCTACCATCATATTCCTCCTCCCTTACATCATTTCCCTCCTCCCTTACATCATTTACCTCCTCCCTTACATCATTTACCTCCTCCCTTACATCATACACCTCCTCCCTTACATCATAAACCTCCTCTTTACCATCATATACCTCATCCCTTACATCATAAACCTCCTCTTTACCATCATATACCTCCTCTCTATCATCATATACCTCCTCCCTTACATCATATACCCCCTCCCTTACATCATATACCTCCTCCCTTACATAATATACCTCCTTCCTACCAGCATATACCTCCTCCCTACCATCATATACCTATCATATACCTCCTCCCTTACATCATATACCTCCTACCTTACATCATATACCTCCTCCCTACCAGCATATACCTCCTCCCTACCATCATATCCCTCCTCCCTTACATCATATACCTCCTCCCTCCCATCATATACCTCCTCCCTTACATCATAATCCTCCTCTCTACCATCATATCCCTCCTCCCTTACATCATAAACCTCCTCTCTACTATCATATACCTCCTCCCTTACATCATATACCTCCCCCCATACATCATATACCTCCTCCCTTACATCATATCCCTCCTCCCTTACATCATAAACCTCCTCCCTTACATCCTATACCTCTTCCCCTACATCATATACCTCCTCCCTTACATCATATACCTCCTCCCTTACATCATATACCTCCTCCCTTACATCATAAACCTCCTCCCTTACATCATATACCTCCTACCTTACATCATATACCACCTCCCTTACATCATATACCTCCTCCCTTACATAATATACCTCCTCCCTTACATCATAAAACCTCCTCTCTTACATCATATACATCCTCCCTTACATCATATACCTCCTACCTTACATCATTTACCTCCTCCCTTACATCATACACCTCCTCCCTTACATCATAAACCTCCTCCCTTACATCATATACCTCCTACCTTACATCATATACCTCCTACCTTACATCATTTACCTCCTCCCTTACGTCATAAACCTCCTCTTTACCATCATATACCTCCTCTCTATCATCATATACCTCCTCCCTACCATCACTTACCTCCTCCATACCATCATATACCTCCTCTCTCCCATCATACACCTCCTCTCTTGCATCATATGTTCCCCCCTTTCTTTTCCTTTTTTTCTGTTCTGCCTTTTTCTTTCTTTTTCCTCGACGTTATCTTGCTCTTCTCCTGCTCCTACTTTCTCTTCTTCTTCTTTCCTATATTTCCATACCTTTCTCTCTTTACCCTTTAGGATCTTTCCAAATCTCGCTTCCTGCCATCTTCCATCGTTTACCTATCATACCCCATTTTTCATCTCTCCCTTTATCATGCGTTCTTATTCACACAGGCGCTTTTCACACTTCAACCGTTAAAAACAACGCTCTGATGTCTGGTCTGATACGCATTCCCGATAACATTCTATTCTCCTCAATTACAGAGATGTTAATTATTAATTGCCAATATTGTCACGATTTCCTGTTTAGATCCGTTTGATGAGGTAATATTTAACCCATTTGTCCAATAGATCTAGCGATAAAAGTAGTCCCGTTGGGATGTAGCTTTAATCCTATTTCTGTAGAATTTTTATCGTACAAAAATCTCTATAATAAATAGCGACACTGTCGGACGAGCGGAAATGAACAACGTATTAATATAAGTTTTATTAATGGACGAATTTCATTCGTTCCCAAATCCAAGAGGTGTTGTTAATATTTCAATGTGTCATAGAGCTAGGCTGAATGGGATATTTTGTTACCGGTAAGTGCTTTTGTATTGTATACAGTAACGCATATTAATTAGCAGATTTACAAATGTATAAAAAAAAAAAAAGCTCATTAGAATCCAGCGCGCGTGCCTATAGAAACTCTGTGGCAATAAAAATACAATAAATGATACAAGTTGTTACTCGTGTGAATCACTACCAGAACCGGAAGTCATCTGGGAATATATTTGATCCTGTTTCATCCTTTAAAACCGCACACACATGTCATAGCAACCATGCAGGGACGGATTCATTAGCGNGGGGGGGGCTTGCTGTTGAATACACACATTCATATGAGTTCTATATGCATGTCTCTCCCTTCATTCATTCATTCTTCATTCTTTATTAGCCAAAAGTCCTTGGGCTTATAGGTACATACATATATCCGTATCACATTATCTAAACATAATTAGAATAGAAAGGAGAGGGACACCACTGTATACATAAAACACCGTTCAATAATGTGACTATAAAAATACTTATTTTACACATTACAGTTATGAAACACCACAATACATAAACCTTTAAATAACGCCTCTTAAATGCTAAATATAAATAGTTCCCTAAATTGGATAGCTCTCTAACATTATTCATATTAAGTAGTTGTATTACTTTAAAGATGGAGGCAACCATCTTGGATCCAAGTGGTACACGAATTTCCCATTGAGAAACCCATTTTACTGTGAGAAACATTAATGATAGCGTGTTTATAGCCAATGGCGAAATAAAAGGGTTAATTTACCTCACCCTACTCCCATTTTCTGAGGGCAGTCTATTTCTAATTGTAAATTGTTTGCTGAAACATGTTAGGATCACAATATTTTGTGTCTTTAATTTCATATTTTTCAGGGGTTGGGGTCGGGGGAGAGACCCTCATACTCCCTCGAACACGTATGCTACGCCACCTCGCTTCGGTTGCTGTATTTGGTATCAGTTGCGGAAATTACAATTTCTAAAACATTTCCCTTTCCTTTTTCCGGAAATTTTGAATCTGCTCTTGTTAGCCGTGTGATTGACTGATTGATTATGATCTGATCCCAAAATAACTTATTCCAACTGTGCCTCAGAAAGCTATTTTACTGTTAAATTTGTGCTGTTCACAACATTATATTCACACCCGTCTACCTCAATCAACGAAATATTGTCAAGATAAGCTCTTGTATACTGTGAGGGGTTCGTTGGTGGTCAGACTTTTTATTTTTCGAAAAAAATAAACAGTGGAGG
>NW_018406415.1:2170010-2225722 GCF_002113885.1 Mizuhopecten yessoensis
CATTACGAGTATGCTTTTCTATTGGAGCGAGTGTCGTTTGTTCGTTAATTTCAATGGTTTAGAAATACCCTGTCAGCGTACTGGCCAGACAATAGCCAACTGAGCGGTGAGAAAAGATATGAAAATTTAATGATTTCAAATGTCAGTCAGTCGGAATTGGTCATGGCTCTGTTATAACGGTTTATCGGAATAGTCCGTAAAACGGATCTGTTTAGAACTAAATCAAGGTCAGATACACATGCCGTAACATCTAACTCGTGACTAAAGTCGGTTCCATTCCGTCCGGCAAAACTTTTGTTTAGAGTAGTAAAATTTAGAGTGTGGACATTTAGTTGTAGCATATATTTAGAATCTTGAAAAAATGTGCACGGTAGTTTTGTCAAATCTTGACAATAGAGCTTAAGATTAAATAAATTAACAAATCTGAAATTTGTTTTAGATTTCCTTCTTTCGTTTTTGGAGAAAATGTTACGATGCTTATCATAAATTGATGAAATTTACTTTTGACACAAAGGGCGCTGTTATAACTTGTGCCTAATGCTATTGTGTAGTGTCACCCTTCTAATTTGTAACACTCTTTCTGATTGGATATCTTGCCAGGGTCTATATTTCTATAGAGCCTTCGGCTTGCGGTCTGTAAAGACCAGACGGGGTCTATGAGCCCGTAGACCCCTCGGAACCCAGAGATAACTAATAATATTAACCAATAATATGTTCAAATCAAATCCTTGTTTTAACCTGTTCAAATTGGACACGGTAGGACTCTGCCATGTTAGACCGCAGAACTCACCTTTCCAATCACAGTATTTACTTGCTCAAGCAGCACAAGGTTGCGACCTTTCTTACCCGAACATAGTAAATAACTGTCAACATATGAACTAAAGCAATAACCTGGTCACACCGAACAAAGTTTTTATCCGACAAAATTGTTTACAGTATAACCTTTCCAAACCAACCTCAATAAAAACCTGTCCAAACCAAACACAGTATCAACCTGTCCTAACTGGACACTTGAGTATCCCGTCCAATCTCAACCTGTCCATATAGAACGGAGTATCGACCGGTACAAACCAAACATGGTAGTATCTGTCCAAAGCGAACACAGTATAACTTGTCCAACCCGACTTCATGTATATCCTGTCGAAATAAATAATAGAAAGGACCTGTACAAATCGAATACAGTAAACACCTGTATAAAATGAGCATGGAATAGTTACCTGACACCAAGTCGAACACAGTAATAACATGTAAAAACTTAACAGTATAGTGTTCTGTCAAAACGCGCTAGTACCTGTCTACATTGAACACAGTAATAACCTGTAAAAACTTAACAGTATAGTGTTCTGTCAAAACGCGCTAGTAACTGTCTACATTGAACACAGTAATAACCTATCCAAACAATACTCGGTCATTACCTGCCTTACCCGAACATGGATCGGTGAAAATTTAACACAGCAATAACCTGTCCAAAATGTACATGGTCATTACCTGCCTAACCCGAACATGGATCGGTAAAATCAGAGCACAGCAATAACCTGTCCAAACTGAACATGGATCGTTAAAATCTAGCAATAACCTTGCCAAACAGAACATGGTTCGTTAAAATCTGAGCACAGCAATAACCTGTCCAAACCGAACAGGGTTCGTTAAAATCTGAGCACAGCAATAACCTGTCAAAACTGAACATGGACTGTTAAAATCTAGCAATAACTTTTCCAAACCGAACATGGTTCGTTAAAATCTGAGCACAGCAATAACCTGTCAAAACTGAACATGGATCGTTAAAATCTAGCAATAACCTGTCCAAACCGAACAGGGTTCGTTAAAATCTGAGCACAGCAATAACCTGTCAAAACTGAACATGGATCGTTAAAGTCTAGCAATAACCTGTCAAATCCGAACATGGATCGTTTAAAACCAATGTGTCAACCCTCGATCCATATCAGTCTTCAAGCCTCCGACCCCTCGGGCTGTAATGGGGTTCTCGGGTTAATAAGGGGTAGGATAGGGATTTTGTCATATTACGACCTCTAAGAAATTTGTGAGTATGACCATAGTAAAAAATAGTCACTATCATGAATAATATTCTATTTTGTTGGGGGTTTTTAATTTGAAAACTGTCATTCCCATATGGAGCTCAAGTTAGTAGATAAAAACTTCCTTTGTGATCGTAAAGCATATTGTCTGATCTCGAAACCGTCTTTGTCTAGACTATTATATTCAAATAGATATTCTCCAAGGAAATTAGCATGTCGCACTGTTCTGGGTTCTCAGCTTTAGTATTAAATTGTCTCTGACTTCAATTGTCATATTTCAAATATAATGTATTTAAAAAATAGTATTGATAATGAGAATGTCTTATTTGATAAAATTATACAAATATAAGTAGTTTCCGGAAATTTGATCCTCAGTTCTTAAATCCCGATTTTAAAGTTGGTATATTTTTCGTGTAATACGTTTCATTTCTTGTGTTCACACAGAGAAGGCATTTGCTAAAACAAAATCCACAAAAACCCTTTTTAGTCACTACCTTTTACACTTATACCAAAAAGTAGTTTTTGTTNCCTCTCTATCACTCTCTCTCTCCTCCCGCCCCCTCTCTCTCTCCTCCTGTCTCTCACTCTCTCCGATCTCCCTCTCCTTCCACCAGCCCTCCCGCCCACCCTCCCGCCCGCCCTCCTTCTCTCTTGCTCAACCCTCCCTCTCTCTCTCCTCCCTCCCATTCCTCCTCCTGCCCCTCCCTCTCTCTTCCTGCCCCTCTTTCTCTCCTCCTGCCCCTCTTTCTCTCCTCCTGCCCCCTCTATCTCTCTCTCTCTCCCCACCGCTCCTCTCCTTTCCTCTCCTCTCTTCTCCTCTCTCTCTCTCTCTCTCTCTCTCTCTCTCTCTCTCTCTCTCTCCATGACTGTTGCCATGGACTTGTAATGGCGTCTGACGACCTTGCCTAGTGACGTCACCAAAATGACATTTTAAAAAAATCAATATTCTAAGAGGAATTTGAGATTTCTCTAGGCATTTAGACAAATTCAATGTGTATTTGGTAAGTACAACTACACTTCAATGCATCAACCGACAATTTAAAAATGCCAACGAGGACTAGAATAGGCAAAGTAAGAAAACCTTGCAACAGACAACTACAAAGCCTTGTGTTAAAACAGCTCCCTTTACTATTGTTATGTTTTGTATAACATGTGAGAAATTGTAAAATTACTTTATCAAAATATTGTTTAAGCTAAATTAACCGATTCTTTGCATCGACCGACTCCCTGTTTCAACCAGCTGTCATGTGAAACTAACTCTCTGTTTAAATCGACTTCTTGTTACATTTAAACCCATATCACAACACATATTATGTCCTGTCGTATACCTGTTACATTGCAACTTTGGACAACAGTCACTCTAGCACAGCCAAGCCGTTTCAATCAGTATCACAACCCAAAGATATTATACAACAAACTGGTACAGTGAGTACAAACCGACCCTTGTTTCAACCAACTCGTGTTTCAAATCGCAAAAACAAATTTGGATATTAAACTGCTGCAATTAACCGATACTTGTTGGAAACCATTTGTAAAATTAACCCTTAAAAAAAGTTCACAGTTAAGGTTGTATCGTACCTTTCACATTTTACCTGCTTTTTGTCAAGAGTTGTGTCCCTTATTTGTGTTAACGTTAAAATAATCTTTAAAAACTTACAGTACTTGCATTTGATTAATTAATCTATTTTTGTTCAATTTGTTATATATATATTTTTTTATTATAAATATGATTACATGTATGTAAGGTGTAATTCTTACTAAGTGACTAACTAGGCCGGGAAGGAGGTATATAAAGAGTATCAAAACTTTACACTATCGCCCTGTTGGCATATTATATAGTTTATAATGCAATACAACTAGAAGCACATGTCAATAATGATTTATCCGATAAAAATAAGCGTTGCGAAATCTTCATCAATTGTCATGCCAGTGAGCATGTAATGAACATATAATTCACGCACGACTACATGTACGCCCAATTTTGGCGCAGTGTCTTAATCAAAGATTATCGTGGTTAGAGATAAATAGATGCAGAGTATTTAGCACCAAATTTGACACATAAACATGGTTTCGCCATAATATCGTGTGCATTCAATTTCGAGGGATACGGGGAGGGAGGGGGGGGGGGGGGGAGGATAAAAGCTTTAGCCATTGCAAAATCCATTGGCTATTCTTCATAAAAATATGTATAAAATGAATCTGATTCTATGTAAACAGTGTATTTAACCCCGTATGCAGGAAGTGTAACTCTGCACACAGTTTGTAATAATCCTTGGTACATTACATCTTACCATGTCCACAGTACATATAACTCTAAAGACAGTTTATATAATTCTGTATACAATGCAATATATCCAATAAACCCTGTATATGTATAACCTTGTATACAGTGTATATAACCCTTAATACGATATCTATATATCGTTAACTCTGTATACATTATATATTACTCAGTATGTAATATCCGAACAAGCAGTATATAATTACCCTATAGATACAGTATATGTTTACAGTGTTCAAATGGACATTTAATCCTTTTTTATCACACAGTGTGATAAAAAAGGATTAAATGTCCATGTGAACACTGTATATAGTCTGTGTGTATATGTATACAGGCAGTGTCACTGTACACATATACACACTGACTATATACAGTATGTATATGTCCGTATACAGAATAATGGGACTAATACTAGTCGAATACACTGTATACATATACACACAGACTATATACGGTATGTATGTGTCCGTATACAGAATAATGGGACCAATACTAGTTAAATGCACTGTATACATATACACACAGACTATATACAGTATGTATGTGTCCGTATACAGAATGATGGGACCAATACTAGTTGAATGTACTGTATACATATATACACAGACTATATACAGTATGTATATGTCCGTATACAGAATGATGGGACCAATACTAGTTAAATGCACTGTATACATATATACACTGACTATATACGGTATGTATATGTCCGTATACAGAATGATGGGACCAATACTAGTTGAATGCACTGTATACATATACACACAGACTATATACAGTATGTATATGTCCGTATACAGAATCGTGGGACCAATACTAGTTAAATGTACTGTATACATATACACACAGACTATATACAGTATGTCTGTGTCCGTATACAGAATCATGGGACCAATACTAGTTAAATGCACTGTATACATATACATTTATTTAAAAGTGAAGTCATAATGCATATTCAAGATTGATGTTTTCAAATTGGCATCGATACTATAGATTTACTTCAACATTATGGAACCAGTTTCGTAATGTTAAAATTTTGAGATAAATAACACTACAAGAAAGTGCATCACAGATATCAATCTAAAGGTCAAATTACATACAAGTTATTTCCAAATGTGTTCACAGTCAAAATCTTGGTGTTATGTTTCATGTTTTATGTTTAAGATGACAAATTTCTTTAAATGTACAATGATTTCCGATAAAAATAAATGTTGCAATATCTTTACATTTTTAAGTTCCCTGTCACTGATTGATAAATCAAAATTGTCTATATTTTGTTTTTTATA
Source organism: Mizuhopecten yessoensis (assembly GCF_002113885.1). NCBI lineage: Eukaryota > Metazoa > Mollusca > Bivalvia > Pectinida > Pectinidae > Mizuhopecten > Mizuhopecten yessoensis. The sequence continues at coordinate 2,175,614 of NW_018406415.1, forward strand.
ACTTTATCAGTTCTTATATTTGTTTTTACAAACCTTTAAATGACAGACGTGTATTAGATTTGACGAAACGACAAAATATCTGTACTTTAAAAAGGCAGGACTGTCACCGAAGAAAAATAACCTTAACTGGAGGTATATCGAAATCAAAACGTCCCCTTCAAGTGTTTTTATTATCACCGCCAAACCGAACCCATGCTGCTCTCTCTCTCTCCCAGCCTCCAAAACAAATCCCCCACTCCCTCCCAGTCACATACCAATCGTCCTCACTCTCACAATCCTCTTCTCCCATCTCCCATCTATCACAGCCCAACATTCGTCCGTTTCTCTTTGCGTCCCAGACCAATCTTACCCTCTCTCAGTCCCACAACCATCTCCCTTTCTCCGAGTCCTGCACCAACCCTCCTCTCTATCTCAGTCCCACAACCATCATCCTCTCTCCCAGTCCAACAACCATTCCCCTCTCTCCCAGTCCCACATCCAACCCACTCCCTCCCAGTCCCACACCCAATCTCCTGTCTATCTCAGCCTCACAACCATCATCCTCTCTCCCAGTCCCCCAACCATCCCACTCTCTCCTAGTCCCACACCAATCTTCCCCTCTCCAAGTCCTTCAACTATCCCCCTCTCTCCCAATCCCCAAACCATCCCCTCTCTCGCAGTCCACCAACCATCCCCTCTCTCCCAGTCCCACAACCACCCCACTCTCTCTAAGTCCCGCACCCATCCTTCTCTCTATCTTAGTCCCACAACCACCCCCTCTCTCCCAGTCCCACAACTATCCCCACTCTCTCCCAGCCCCACACCCCTCCTCCTCTCCCTTTGAGCCCAACACCCATCTTCTTTCTCCAAGGCCAACAATCAGCCCCCGCGTTCGCCCAATGCAACACCCATACTCCTCTCTATCTCAGCCCAACACCCATACTCCCCTCTATCTCAGCCCAACACCCATACTCCCCTCTATCTCGGCCCCACACCAGCCCAACACCCATACTCCCCTCTGTCTCGGCCCCCACCCATACTCCCCTCTATCTCGGCCCCACATCCATGCTCCCCTCTATCTCGGGCCAACACCAGCCCAACACCCATACTTCCCTCTATCTCGGCCCACACCCATATTTCCCTCTATCTCGGCCCTACAACTATGCTTTCCTCTCTCCCAGTACCAACCCAGCCCCCTTTTTCCAAGCCCATACCCATCATCCCCTCTCTCCCAGCACCACTACCAATATTCTCTCTCTTAGCCCCTCACACTCACACCTCTCTCCAAGCCCTACAACCATCATCCCATCTCTGTTTGGTGTTGGGCTGCGAGAGAAAGGAGAATTGGTGAGAGACTGGGAAAGAGAAGGGTGTATGAGGGACTTGGAAAGAGCAGATGGGTGTTTGGCTAAGATAGAGGGGGGGGGGGGATGAGTACGAGGCTTGGAAAAAGAATATGGTTGGGGAGAAGCCAGGGGATGGGCTGAAGAGGCGAGGATGAGTATTGGACTGGGAGAGAGAGGATGCTAGTTGTGCGGAGCTGGGAGAGTATTGGTGTTGGGTTGGGTGGGAGAGGAGGATGGGTGTGGGGACAGAAGAGAGAGGAGGTTTGGTGTAGGGATGCGAAACGAAGAGAGGATGATGTGTGAGAGAAAGAAGATGAGTCCCACACCCATCATCCCTTCCTCTCTCTCAGCCCCAAACCCATCGTCTTGCTCCAAGACCCACCCTGATCCCCTCCTCTCTCCCAACACCACACCCACCCCGTTAGCCCCACATCAAGCTATACATGTATCTTAGTTACATTGTCAACCACCTAGAGGAGTTTTGGTAATCAATGTAAGGTAAGCAAGTTTTTTTAATATAAAATGATACACCAGATATGTGCGCTCAAATGGGGAAGTATTCGAATACACCCGACATTTCATATTTATAAGGACCTAGTTTGGTCATTAATACATTTTATGATATAATATGACCATCAATTCAAGCGTCAAACTTTATATCTGACGTCACACGTTCACTACAGCAGAGTATCACAACTGTGAATAAACAAACGGAAATTTAAATATGTGTTTCGGGTATTGTCACCATCGCTACTGCCTACCAGTACACTGCAGCAGTTCTATTTTGCTTTTAAAAATCCGGAGCTGAACATTTGACAGCTGATTTGTACTGTCACTACCGCTGAAGTTTTAAATATCAAGGCAGCTAAACATATCAAAGAGAAGGGACTATTTCACACTTAAATTTGCATTATCGGAGAGTGACACAAATCCATTTGCCAACGATCCGTCGATAAAGCCCTATGAATCCCAATGAATCCCGCCTATGCACTACCCTATATAATTAAACAGCAAGTGGGTAGTAATTTTACCGATGGAACAATTATGAATAGAGAAAGAACAAAACGGGAATCATCACCGATGTAGCCAACAGTATAAGTTCAATAAAGATACATATATAAAATACAACAGTTCATCGTTAAACGAAAGCGATCTGCCCGAATTGGTTTGATGACGTCACATGCTGTGGGAGTCCTCCTACTGCGAGTCACAGCGCATGTACAGTCCGTGCGCGCGCTAGTGATATCAATGTCATAGAGTATAAATTTTTGATAATCTAGATTCACTGAAGCAAAAATACATGTATATATGTTAACTCTCCCCCATTGTTGTCCTCTTGTACGTTACAGGGATACGCTGAGAGTGGAAACAAAAGCGCAACGTGCAGTTCTCGAGTGTCGGCGCCAAACATTAGAGTGATCTCTTGTGCCAATATATATAAAGGGCTGTTTTAACACAGCTGAAAGTTCAGCGAGCGTACCAGGAGCATCATTCCTCTGTTTTTAAGGATGGAATCATCTACACTGAACATGTTGTGGCATACGGTTTTACTTATCCTGATGGTGGCCGTTACCTGTAATGCCGGACGAGGTTTAGATATTGATGAAGCGCTGCAACAGGTAAGCACAATTTACTTTTACTTTTTTTCCTGGAGAAGAGCTCTTCGGATATTATTATTTTTTTAATATTTTAGTATGTGTTTTGAAATAGCAATGTTCATCGTATTGAAATAAAAAAGCGCATATGTATTATGGATTTTATATAGAATTTGGCGATATAACTTTTGCTCTATCTAAATTAATTTTGAAACAAAACTGATCAAGTTTTGCTTTAAAATTATTCGAACATCATGTGTTATCGATGCGTATGTAGAATTTCAATATACAAATATCTGCAGAGGTATGCCATGGACAAATTATTTGATGGTGAAACTATAGACCCTGGTAAAAATGTTACCAGTTGTTTGTTGGTATACATGTATATCATCTTTAATGAGTTTTTCTTTCAACAAAGGTCGATGAAAAGTCAAATTGACTATAGAACAATTTGTTTTTTGTCATTTCGATATCAACGGCGGTGGTTAGAAACCCCAGTTTACGTTGCAACGATACACGCAACAGTTTGCTCATTAGGGAGCAATGCGTTCGATTAACAATTGCCTCGCCGACTATACCGAAATCTTGAAATTGGTTGTTATCTGAAAAGATCATTCTCTTTATTTAGACTGTAAGTCAGCGCGATGATAAATGACGATAATTTAACATTAATATGGTTGGACTCACCGACACATTCAGATTAGAACCGAAATATTCAGGAATTAAAACAAAAAAATAATTAATCAATGAAATATGCTTTCGTCTATTTTTGTAAGTAGTGCCATTTTTGCATAATTTAAGAAATGGTAAGCTCACACAATTAAGACCATTTTGTGAAGAACAGTTAAAAAAAAAAAGGTGAAAATGCTTCTTACGGCGTTTATGATAAATCGTTCCGTAAGTTTAGAGGTTCTTTTTTTTAGAAATGCCTTTATTGTGTAATCACTGGATTAACTTTCCCGTCAAATATTTCCTTTTGAGAACAAGGAAACATAAAATTCAATTGAGGTTTTAGTTTCATTAAGTTTGAACAGGGTTTAAACACAATTATAACAAACATGTTGCTTTAAAAGTGCCAGAGGGGGGTCCTTACACAAGACATGTAAGACTTATTCAATTTTATACAGTGTAAATAAGATTTCTTTAATCGATCTATACGTTGAAGACATTGTGCCGAAGAAAAAATATCCCTTAAGACAAATAATGATTGCAAAATAACAGAGATATTTAAGATCTCTTAGTTAAATGAATGGCAATGATTTGTCGTGATACCAACATTGTCCTTGAGATAATTGAGTTCTTCGATTTATCAAAATTTACATAGAAATAATACTATTTCACCAAATTCGAGAAATCGGATTTCGATTTAGCCATATAACTGTATCTGAACTCCATTTCACTTAGGGTGAAGTGCAGGTTTCGTCAGTTATTCTGAACTCACGCATATCTGTCTCTTTATTCAGATCATAGTCCATACTATATATTTTTCAAATGTATCTAGTATATTCGATTTCCTTAAAACTTCCAAATTGTTTGTTTGCGGTTTCGCATCTTCCCAACTCATTTCAGACCATAGCACTTGTTTCTTTATTCGGAATTTGTTTTCTTGCAATGGCTAAGGCCATATGACGACGGTCCCAGATTCCACCAGTTGTTTGACAAGTTAATCAGCATCCTAATTTTACTAAGTTATCCGGACAACGCAGATTTTTGTGTTGTTGGTCCATTTAAACTCACTCGCAGACGACACATTAGTCAAATAGGTGCCAATGTCTCGAATACACGTGTACCTTCAAATGATTTGTGTCCAATGGTTTTCGTCAATGCGTTTCAATAAGCTTTCTTGTGTCGCTACGATTACATAAAAGCACAGGGACCCGGGAACCTGTTACAGCTCGCATGTTTGGACCTATCCTGGGCCGTTTTCGTTTGTCGCGGTCCAACCGGTTAAACCGGTTGGACCAGAGTTGCTCGTTTATGACATAAGGTCGGACCAAGTAATCTGATGCTGCTTTCAGGCGAGCCTTGCCAAAGCCTTTCTTACCGAAAGTTAATATAAGCCCTTAAAATGTCTAATTTTACTCTCTACACATCAGCTAATTATGTCCAAACATACCTACTGTAACAGATTATCGGGCCCTTGTGATGAAAACTGCTAAAGTATATAAACGTATATTATGGGGGTATGAACAAACAATTGATGACGTCAAGGGTTTAGCAATAAAACTTTCTAAATGAAAAAGCGAGGGTTTTCGTTACGGATCCATGATAGTGATTCGTGTTTTAGAAAGACCTTTCCGTAAAAATATCAAATCCAACATTTGTACCATTTTATAACACTATACAGATAAACGGCTTTGTTTTAAAGTCTATTTACAAGAAAACGACAATGTTCACATTTCCCGTAGTCCAAAGAACGAAGCAGTGGATTAATTATTCTGCTGATATCTGATGTAAAGGCCATGCTATCGTTATTGACTCTTCAAATGTTTATCATATATGGAATTCTTATTAATTATCAGTTGGTCAGCTGCGTGCATAGTGGTCAGCGATTCTTAATGTAGCTTGGTAAAATTGTATAACTGCCGTTAGGTTGCCACGTGACAGGTGTTCGCGTCGTAGCTTGGTATACAGTGTCTTATGTTCTTACTATAGTAAAACGAAAGATGATTTGCTCCTGTATGAATTATCACATAGATTCGACTATATACTTATACAAGACAGATCGAATGTAATTGCTAATAGAACTTCCATGCAAGCAGGCCGTATTTTATTGGGGGAGGTGGATTTTCTAAAACGGATGTAAAAAGATCATCAGGTAATCTTTAATGGAATGATTTCATTTCCTGTTAAAATTGCTATGCTCACTTTTCCACGAAAACCTTTTGAGTTTTAAAAGACGGACAGCTGGACGCTAAAGAGGTTTGTTTTAAGCTATTTGTCATTGTACGATCAACGAGTGTAATCCTTTGAAGTAACCTAACGGCTAACAGTACATAGGTATATCAAGTATTTGACCAATATGACGCTTGAAGAAATTCATTCAAGAGACATGTGCAATATCTAGCGCATGAGCGCAGGTCAGATGTCAATGTCGGGTACGAGCCCTGTATTTGGGTACGAATCCTGTGTTATCGCTGTGTGAAAGTCTCTAGTCGACATAACTACAATGTATTCTGTCGATTTTATGGGATATATTGACCAAAACAATTAAGTTGAAGAGCAAAAGCTATTAATAGACTTTATACTAAGAAGTTGATCATTCAAGACATTGACTTATTCACTTCGTCTTCAAATTCCTTCATCACATACCAAATAATTGTACCATGTGACAAGTCGTAACCCCATGTGGACAAGTCTTAACCCCTTATGTTATACGGAATATTTTATCTTATAACTCGACCGCATTTTTGTTCTGGAACTCATCTGTTGAAACGAATACGATTCCCAAATAGTTTTGCTTCTTCTAGAGCCATTTAATGCCATTGTAGCGTTATGATGTTATTACCACCTCGACGCTCTTCGTTGGCCATTTTTGTTTGTTTTGAATTTTCAGAAAGGAATTTTAACATTCATCCGGGGTGATCATGGGGAATGATTTGTAGGAACTATAGTCTACATAAAGACCGATTATATGAAAAAAAGCCTGACGTCATACATACATACATACATACATACATGTAGTACTCGTTTATTGCGCGGAGGTACACATCGAGTAGTGCGTTACGCGAGTTCGGAGGTGTATTAGTTTCCACAAAATCCTCATCCTATCTGCGACGTCAAATAAAGTCATATGTGTAGTACTGATGTGACATTGTCGTAGGGACTAAAACAATGAGTTAACACACAATCTTAAGGGGATGATGAGTAAGGTTATGGAGTAGCCCGAGTCTCTCATATGAAGTAAGGGTCCGAGCGACTAAAGCACTAAGCCACGGTATGAAGCTACCTCCCTTGAAACATTTTGAAATCGGAAAGATGATTTTTAAATATTTTAGAGTGCATATGACTTTTGAATATGTGCATTTTTTTTAAATATTTATTTGTTTTCTCGAGGCAACATTTCCAGGTTTTGTTTTGTCTGCAATACCAAAAATGGCTACTTAACTTGGATTGCATTTTGTCGTTCTTCATATTAAGACAGAAGCGCGGTAGGGGAATTACATTTCTTTTTAACTACATGCAAAACGACGCAAGGAAGCCTAGAACCATATTGATACTATTCATACACGATACTCCCCCAACCACCATGAATATGAAAGCCTTTATTTACCCTTGTTATTGAAGTATTTACAAGACTAACTAAACCGTATGACTTCATCGTGTCTGGTTCCTTTCGGATAATTGACACCCTGAACAAATTCGGCTAGGTAAATAGTTTGCACCACAAGAAATCGATGTAATTTACTTAAAATACCAGACCAAGTACTAAGATTTTTTTCCGGAATTATCGAAAAAGTTTAATTGGAATCGCAAATGGTATTTTTAGCGTCGACGAATTGAAAAAGAAGTGAATGTTTAAAAATTCCTTCTTGGCCCTTTACAAGGAAGACAGAGCGAGATAAACCTATGTGTGTCCCCTCCACACTCAAAAAGGGGTTGGAAGGGTGAACCCGTTTCTTATACCACAGTGTGGCATCTTTAGAAGGTTAAAATCTTACAACACATCAACAAAAATATCACAAATTCAATTAAACCGGAAATATAGTTAATGTAACGGTAGTTTATAGGTATTTCTTTACATCAATATGGCAAATTCGAAATATGTTTGTGTAAAAGAAAAAACGTGTGGTAGATGTTTAGGATTGAACTTGAAAAGAAAATGAATAACAGTGCTCCACTGGCCGAGTATCAATTCATTAACCATCATTGAATCTCTCGTATTTTATTATAAAGCTCTTAATTTCTCCGTAGCGCAAAATGCGTTTCTGACATACGGCGCTACCATTGAACGAAATTATTTCCTGACTATCCGACCTTGCTGCGAGTTTAAACCGCTGTAGATTTTTACTCAATGAAACGTTATAAGCCAACAGTTATTAAATATTAATCAGTTAAAATCGAATTCTTGCTTTGTCTGATCCTTACATGCAAACAGGCGCACATTTTTAAACGTAAAGACATGCTAGATCATGGTATTTGTGAAAACCAAATTGCTAACTAAAATCATCAACCGAATAATCATCCTAAAATAGAAATAAATCGAAAAAGAAAGTAAAAATACAGAATAAGATACAAATAAATGTTTCTCTAATCAAAGTCTTTGAAAGGTTTGCCACGTACGAATGTTAGTGGGATAAAATCTATTGACTATATCAATACAGAATACCAACTATACGATGTGTTCACAGAACGTTTGCAATTGTTTTATACCAATCCCTATTCCATGATATCCTCAGCAGTGCAAAGCTATGTGTAGTTTTAACGCTTTTTGCCAGATCAAGCAGGACGAAATTTCAGGACGATCAGTGTCATTGTGGCTATTTGGCTTCGTTCCAGCTTTGCCTTCATAACGGCCTACTACTTTGCCCATGAACTTGAATGAAATGCTAATTGTTACGACAGACGGTTATCACAGATGCAATAATTACAACATCAAACACATGTAATGATCCAAAATGTGTTTAAATGGGCAACAAAAATTCTATAGACATAGCATAAAAAACCGGTAAATAAATTTCTCCAACTCATCCTTAACGGGCGTGGGGTTGAAAATGATACTTTTAATGTCGACATAAATCGCTGTTTGCGCATCGTTTGTAAACATAATTAAATGGTTTGAAATAATTGATTATTATGTGCGTTTTAGACTCTTACTTAAAGTATCGTTTGGCTTGTATCGATTGAAAATTCGCGCGTGAAAGGTTTTGTTGTTACAATTAGATTACAGTTTTCGTTGAAATCGACATGCCACCTCAATCTTTCTCATAGTTTTGAAATTGGCATTTGCATACTCAATTTCTTCATATTGTTTCGCAATAGATCCTAGCTTGCCTCGATAAAAATGCACAGTACAAATTCAGGATTAACAAACGACAATTTTATGAGTATTAAAATTATACAATTACAATTACAATATGATATTCTTATTGAGAATCGCAGAACGTTTTTTGAAGTTTTCAGTGGCAATTATTCGCTGTTAGCAGAAACATGTGAACTTTAGTTTGTAACCAAACAAATAACGTCGCATTTTAAAACATACCTATCACAGTACTTATGTTTTCGATTCATTGTATGCAACCTAAAAACATTGTTTTTGTGTCACATGTATAAGGTATTGTTAAAGGCTTAAAGTCCACACAACAGCTAAGGTAGGAGAGAGGGGGAACAAAATCCCAAGCGGTACAATTGGGTCAGTAAATCAATTTTAGTTTCTAGTATGCCCCCGTAGCAGAAGATAGATAAGAATCCCACATTCTGAAAGGGACACATTTTAGTGGCCTCTTACGATACTTTGCAGTTTATTACAGCAGGTTTATTTTTTCCCTGAGCCTGCCGGTGAAGTAACAGAAGAAACAGTCATTGTACATATAAACTGAAATCCTGATGTTGTACATAGGAGTCCAAGCACTACGCTATGAACCTTAAGAGCAAATTTGGTAAAAATTAATTACAACATAGACGTTTTGTCTCAATATGATGTATGTCATCTCATACGGAGAACAAAACCAAATAACGCATTCGACAGATTCAAAAGGAAATGGCGGACCATCTGTTTCAGCAAGTGTACTTTCGCAGTAAATACATGTCAATATTCCGGATTTAACTAGCAAATATAACCCCACATATCATACAAAAACAGACGATGGTAGCTGTATATGGATTTTATCCTCATCTGGGTTATTTATCTAACTTTCCATTTTCTTTTCCGTTTTGCTATATGGCTAATCAGACTGTCCCGCAGTGTTCACTAATATGTCAAAACTGGAAAACACCAGTGACTTTTTTGTAATTGGTAACTTGCTTCATACGCAGCACTTCTTTCAGAAAGCATGCTTACATATGTGTACACGTGATTATGGTACTGAATCCCCCATATACACGTGCACGCAGGCGTGTAGCTGCCCCTACCCTGGTGCACAGGTGAATCCCCCAAAATGAACCACATTGTCTCCCTTTCAAGGCCCTGTCCTAGACCCGCTTCTAAGTTTATTCACTTCCAACAAGTACTAGCTACGTCGCCCTGTCCTAGACCCGCTCCTAAATTTGTCCACTACTAACAAGTGCTTACTACGCCCCATGCACGTTTATTTGCGTCTAAAAGTACTTACATCACAATTATACACGTATTTAATTATTGATATGTCACAGAGTGCCGAGTACCTTATATACCTATACGTTTACAGGTACCATTGCTCCTGCAGGTAACATAAAATGCGGTAAATGGCGCCCTCGACAATATAACTCACATTTGGTAGGGGATCTTGGTTTACTATAGGCCCATGAAACGGGTTTTTTTCACCCAAAGGTCCCAGCGGTAAATTTAATGCTTCAATAATTGATAGAAAGTTCATGTTTGTTTACGCCGGAAAATGTATCTACATATGTATTTAGATAGCTTTATCTGTGATAAAATCAGACAGATAGACAGACAGACACACTAATTCGATAGCAACTTAATCACATGCTGAATAGTAAGAACGCCGTAGTTTTTGATCGAATGATTGTTGTTGACGTTAATGTTTTTACCTAAAAGGTTTCTACCGACATTAGGGAAAACGTATATTAGTTTGCAAGTTGGAGCTGCAAAATCCAACATCTTTGTTCTCGCTGTTCTTATAATAATCGTATTGTCATTCAAAATCATAAGACTTGCTCATGTGCAAGGCTTTGTGAGAAAATACCACCTCTATGGTATGTTTAACAGTAGCGCAAAAAATATGACGTCACAATGAAAATATTTGAATGACGTTGTGGTTAGGGTATATGTCCATATAACACCTGTCTGAAGTATTATGGTATAGCACACTTTGGCTTTTTTGTTGGTGATTGTTTGGTTCTTTGTATGTTTAACGTTCTACCAACAGCTAAGGTCGTAACGTCACCTAAATACGGTTGCCGAGGGATAACCCATTGAAAGAAAACCACTAGAAAAGTGAGAAAAGGAAAAGGATAGATACAAGTGGTGCAATTTGGGCAACATATTTATTTTTGTTTCTTCAGAGTGTTCGGACACAAAATAAATAAAAACAAGAATCAACAGGGGCCCCATATTAGCCGGCGAGGGATACAGCAGGACTCCCCCGAGCCTGCATGGGCTTTAGTCAGTATAGATTATATCAAGTCCCATGCGAGAATAATTATCCTGTTGATATCGTGAAATATGCTTACAAAAAGGAAAACGATAGTATTTATTGAATATCTTGTAGGTAGATACCCACACTTTTTGAAAAGAGAATTATAGATTGCTTTATATCACTACTTGTTACTAATGTCACACCGTTGCAGAAACAGGTATTTTTAAGACCTCCTTCCCTCAGGAAATTTTAAAAAGAACATACTGGATCTGCAGCTCTTACAGCAAATACTTAGGATAATTTACTTTCACGATTGTAGGCAGAGAGGAGGTAGTTCTAACAGTGTTAATACAGGCAGAGAGGAGGTAGTTCTAACAGTGTTAATGAAGGCAGAGAGGAGGTAGTTCTAACAGTGTTAGTACAGGCAGAGAGGAGGTAGTTCCTACAGTGTTAATACAGGCAGAGAGGAGGTAGATCCTATAGTGTTAATACAGGCAGAGAGGAGGTAGAACCTATAGTGTTAATACAGGCAGAGAGGAGGTAGTTCCTACAGTTTTAATACAGGCAGAGAGAGGTAGATCTAACAGTTTTAATACGGGCAGAGAGGAGGTAGTTCCTACAGTGTTAATACAGGCAGAGAGGAGGTAGTTCTAACAGTTTTAATACAGGCAGAGAGGAGGTAGTTCCTACGTGTTAATACAGGAAGAGAGGAGGTAGTTCCTACAGTGTTAATACAGGCAGAGAGGAGGTAGTTCCTACAGTTTTAATACAGGAAGAGAGGAGGTAGTTCCTACAGTGTTAATACCGGCAGAGAGGAGGTAGTTCTAACAGTTTTAATACAGGCAGAGAGGAGGTAGTTCCTACAGTTTTAATACAGGCAGAGATGAGGTAGTTCCTACAGTGTTAATACAGGCAGAGAGGAGGTAGTTCCTATAGTGTTAATACAGGCAGAGAGGAGGTAGTTCCAACAGTTTTAATACAGGCAGAGAGAGGTAGTTCTAACAGTGTCAATACAGGCAGAGAGGAGGTAGTTCCTACAGGTTTAATACAGGCAGAGAGGAGGTAGTTCCTACAGGTTTACTACCGGCAGAGAGGAGGTAGTTCTAACAGTTTTAATACAGGCAGAGAGGAGGGAGTTCCAACAGTTTTAATACAGGCAGAGAGAGGTAGTTCTAACAGTTAAAATACGGGCAGAGAGGAGGTAGTTCCTACAGGTTTAATAGAGGCAGAGAGGAGGTAATTCTAACAGTGTTAATACAGGCAGAGAGTAGGTAGTTCTAACAGTGGTAATACAGGCAGAGAGGAGGTAGTTCTAACAGTATTAATACAGGCAGAGAGGAGGTAGTTCCAACAGTTTTAATACAGGCAGAGAGAGGTAGTTCAAACAGTTTAAATACGGGCAGAGAGGAGGTAGTTCCTACAGGTTTAATACAGGCAGAGAGTAGGTAGTTCTAACAGTGTTAATACAGGCAGAGAGGAGGTAGTTCCTACAGTGTTAATACAGCCAGAGGGAGGTAGATCGAACAGTTTCAATATGGGCAGAGAGGAGGTAGTTCCAAGAGGTTTAATACAGGCAGAGAGGAGGTAGTTCCTACAGGTTTAATACAGGCAGAGAGGAGGTAATTCTAACAGTGTTAATACGGGCAGAGAGGAGGTAGTTCCAAGAGGTTTAATAGAGGCAGAGAGGAGGTAGTTCCTACAGGTTTAATACAGGCAGAGAGGAGGTAATTCTAACAGTGTTAATTCAGGCAGAGAGGAGGTAGTTCCTTCAGTGTTAATAAAGACAGAGAGGAGTTAGTTCATACAGTGTTAATACAGGCAGAGAGGAGGTAGTTCCTACAGTGTTAATACAGGCAGAGGGAGGTAGTTCTAACAGTGTTAATACAGGCAGAAAGGAGGGAGTTCCTACAGTGTTAATACAGGCAGAGAGAGGTAATTCTAACAGTTTTAATACGGGCAGAGAGGAGGTAGTTCCAAGAGGTTTAATACAGGCAGAGAGGAGGTAGTTCATACAGTGTTAATACAGGCAGAGAGGAGGGAGTTCCTACAGTGTTAATACAGGCAGAGAGAGGTAGTTCTAACAGTTTTGATACGGGCAGAGAGGAGGTAGTTCTAAGAAGTTTAATACAGGCAGAGAGGAGGTAGTTCTAACAGTTTTAATACAGGCAGAGAGGAGGTAGTTCTAACGGTATTAATACAGGCAGAGAGGAGGTAGTTCGTACTGTGTTAATACAGGCAGAGAGGAGGAAATTCTAACAGTGTTAATTCAGGCAGAGATGAACAGTGTTAATTCAGGCAGAGAGGAGGTAGTTCCTTCAGTGTTAATACAGACAGAGAGGAGGTAGTTCATACAGTGTTAATACAGGCAGAGAGGAGGTCGTTCTAACGGTATTAAAACAGGCAGAGAGGAGGTAGTTCCTACAGGTTTAATAGAGGCAGAGAGGAGGTAGTTCCTACAGGTTTAATAGAGGCAGAGAGGAGGTAATTCTAACAGTGTTAATACAGGCAGAGAGGAGGTCGTTCTAACGGTATTAAAACAGGCAGAGAGGAGGTAGTTCCTACAGTGTTAATACAGGCAGAGAGGAGGTAGTTCCTACGGTGTTAATTCAGGCAGAGAGCAGGTAGTTCTTACAGTGTTAATACAGGAAGAGTGGAGGTAATTCTAACAGTGTTAATACAGGCAGAGAGGAGGTAGTTCCTACGGTGTTAATTCAGGCAGAGAGGAGGTAGTTCCTTCAGTGTTAATACAGGCAGAGAGGAGTTAGTTCCTACAGTGTGAATACAGGCAGAGAGGAGGTAGTTCCTACAGTGTTGATATAGGCAGAGAGGAGGTAGTTCCTACAGTGTTAATACAGGCAGAGAGGAGGTAGTTCCTACAGTGTTGACATAGGCAGAGAGGAGGTAGTTCCTTCAGTGTTAATACAGGCAGAGAGGAGTTAGTTCCTACAGTGTTAATACAGGCAGAGAGGAGGTAGTTCCTACAGTGTTGATACAGGCAGAGAGGAGGTAGTTCCTACAGTGTTAATACAGGCAGAGAGGAGGTAGTTCCTACAGTGTTAATACAGGCAGAGAGGAGGTAGTTCCTACAGTGTTGATACAGGCAGAGAGGAGGTAGTTCCTACAGTGTTAATACAGGCAGAGAGGAGGTAGTTCTAACAGTGTTGATACAGGCAGAGAGGAGGTAGTTCTAACAGTGTTAATACAGGCAGAGAGGAGGTGGTTATAACAGTGTTAATACCGGCATAGAGGAAAGATCAGAAAATACGAGTGTCAAGACAGACACAATGGAACGGATAGCAATAGAGAAACGAATGGACATGACAATTCCGAAATGTTTTTATACAGGCAGAGAGGAGGTAGTTCTAACAGTGTTAATACAGGCATAGAGGTGGTAGTTCTAACTGTGTTAATACAGGAAGAGTGGAGGTAGTTCTAACAATGTTAATACAGGCAGAGTGGAGGTAGTTCCTACAGTGTTAATACAGGCAGAGTGGAGGTAGTTCTAACAGTGTTAATTCAGGCAGAGAGGAGGTAGTTCTAACAGTATAAATACAGGCAGAGTGGAGGTAGTTCTAACAGTGTTAATACAGGCAGAGAGGAGGTAGTTCTAACAGTGTTAATACAGGCAGAGAGGAGGTAGTTCTAACAGTGTTAATACAGGCAGAGAGGAGGTAGTTCTAACAGTGTTAATACAGGCAGAGAGGAGGTAGTTCTAACAGTGTTAATACAGGCAGAGAGGAGGTAGTTCTAACAGTGTTAATACAGGCAGAGAGGAGGTAGTTCTAACAGTGTTAATACAGGCAGAGAGGAGGTAGTTCTAACAGTGTTAATACAGGCAGAGAGGAGGTAGTTCTAACAGTGTTAATACAGGCAGAGAGGAGGTAGTTCTAACAGTGTTAATACAGGCAGAGAGGAGGTAGTTCTAACAGTGTTAATACAGGCAGAGAGGAGGTAGTTCTAACAGTGTTAATACAGGCAGAGAGGAGGTAGTTCTAACAGTGTTAATACAGGCAGAGAGGAGGTAGATCTAACAGTGTTAATACAGGCAGAGAGGAGGTAGTTCTAACAGTGTTAATACAGGCAGAGAGGAGGTAGTTCTAACAGTGTTAATACAGGCAGAGAGGAGGTAGTTCTAACAGTGTTAATACAGGCAGAGAGGAGGTAGTTCTAACAGTGTTAATACAGGCAGAGAGGAGGTAGTTCTAACAGTGTTAATACAGGCAGAGAGGAGGTAGTTCCAACAGTGTTAATACAGGCAGAGAGGAGGTAGTTCCTACAGTGTTAATACAGGCAGAGAGGAGGTAGTTCTAACAGTGTTAATACAGGCAGAGAGGAGGTAGTTCTAACAGTGTTAATACAGGCAGAGAGGAGGTAGTTCTAACAGTGTTAATACAGGCAGAGAGGAGGTAGTTCTAACAGTGTTAATACAGGCAGAGAGGAGGTAGTTCTAACAGTGTTAATACAGGCAGAGAGGAGGTAGTTCTAACAGTGTTAATACAGGCAGAGAGGAGGTAGTTCTAACAGTGTTAATACAGGCAGAGAGGAGGTAGTTCTAACAGTGTTAATACAGGCAGAGAGGAGGTAGTTCTAACAGTGTTAATACAGGCAGAGAGGAGGTAGTTCTAACAGTGTTAATACAGGCAGAGAGGAGGTAGTTCTAACAGTGTTAATACAGGCAGAGAGGAGGTAGTTCTAACAGTGTTAATACAGGCAGAGAGGAGGTAGTTCTAACAGTGTTAATACAGGCAGAGAGGAGGTAGTTCTAACAGTGTTAATACAGGCAGAGAGGAGGTAGTTCTAACAGTGTTAATACAGGCAGAGAGGAGGTAGTTCTAACAGTGTTAATACAGGCAGAGAGGAGGTAGTTCTAACAGTGTTAATACAGGCAGAGAGGAGGTAGTTCTAACAGTGTTAATACAGGCAGAGAGGAGGTAGTTCTAACAGTGTTAATACAGGCAGAGAGGAGGTAGTTCTAACAGTGTTAATACAGGCAGAGAGGAGGTAGTTCTAACAGTGTTAATACAGGCAGAGAGGAGGTAGTTCTAACAGTGTTAATACAGGCAGAGAGGAGGTAGTTCTAACAGTGTTAATACAGGCAGAGAGGAGGTAGTTCTAACAGTGTTAATACAGGCAGAGAGGAGGTAGTTCTAACAGTGTTAATACAGGCAGAGAGGAGGTAGTTCTAACAGTGTTAATACAGGCAGAGAGGAGGTAGTTCTAACAGTGTTAATACAGGCAGAGAGGAGGTAGTTCTAACAGTGTTAATACAGGCAGAGAGGAGGTAGTTCTAACAGTGTTAATACAGGCAGAGAGGAGGTAGTTCTAACAGTGTTAATACAGGCAGAGAGGAGGTAGTTCTAACAGTGTTAATACAGGCAGAGAGGAGGTAGTTCTAACAGTGTTAATACAGGCAGAGAGGAGGTAGTTCTAACAGTGTTAATACAGGCAGAGAGGAGGTAGTTCTAACAGTGTTAATACAGGCAGAGAGGAGGTAGTTCTAACAGTGTTAATACAGGCAGAGAGGAGGTAGTTCTAACAGTGTTAATACAGGCAGAGAGGAGGTAGTTCTAACAGTGTTAATACAGGCAGAGAGGAGGTAGTTCTAACAGTGTTAATACAGGCAGAGAGGAGGTAGTTCTAACAGTGTTAATACAGGCAGAGAGGAGGTAGTTCTAACAGTGTTAATACAGGCAGAGAGGAGGTAGTTCTAACAGTGTTAATACAGGCAGAGAGGAGGTAGTTCTAACAGTGTTAATACAGGCAGAGAGGAGGTAGTTCTAACAGTGTTAATACAGGCAGAGAGGAGGTAGTTCTAACAGTGTTAATACAGGCAGAGAGGAGGTAGTTCTAACAGTGTTAATACAGGCAGAGAGGAGGTAGTTCTAACAGTGTTAATACAGGCAGAGAGGAGGTAGTTCTAACAGTGTTAATACAGGCAGAGAGGAGGTAGTTCTAACAGTGTTAATACAGGCAGAGAGGAGGTAGTTCTAACAGTGTTAATACAGGCAGAGAGGAGGTAGTTCTAACAGTGTTAATACAGGCAGAGAGGAGGTAGTTCTAACAGTGTTAATACAGGCAGAGAGGAGGTAGTTCTAACAGTGTTAATACAGGCAGAGAGGAGGTAGTTCTAACAGTGTTAATACAGGCAGAGAGGAGGTAGTTCTAACAGTGTTAATACAGGCAGAGAGGAGGTAGTTCTAACAGTGTTAATACAGGCAGATTGGAGGTAGTTCTAAAAGTGTTAATACAGGCATAGAGCAGGTAGTTCTAACAGTGTTAATACAGGCAGAGAGGAGGTAGTTCTAACAGTGTTAATACAGGCATAGTGGAGGTAGTTCTAACAGTGTTAATTCAGGCATAGAAGAGTTAGTTCTTACAGTGTTAATACAGGCAGAGAGAGGTAGTTCCTACAGTGTTAATACAGGCAGAGAGGAGGTAGTTCCTACAGTTTTAATACAGGCAGAGAGGAGGTAGTTCCTACAGTGTTAATTCAGCCAGAGAGGAGGTAGTTCTAACAGTGTTAATACAGGCAGAGTGGAGGTTGTTCTAACAGTGTTAATACAGGCAGAGAGGCGGTAGTTCTAACATTGTTATTACAGGCAGAGAGGAGGTAATTTTAACATTGTTATTACAGGCAGAGAGAAGGTAGTTCTAACAGTGTTAATACAGGCAGAGAGGAGGTAGTTCCTACAGTGTTAATACAGGCAGAGAGGAGGTAGTTCTAACAGTGTTAATACAAGCAGAGAGGAGGTAGTTCTGACATTGTTATTACAGGCAAAGTTGAGGTAGTTCTAATATTGTTAATAAAGGCAGAGAGGAGGTAGTTCTAACAATGTTAATACAGGCAGAGAGAATGTAGTTCTAACAGTGTTAATACCGGCAGAGAGGAGGTAGTTATAACAGTGTTATTACATGCAGATAGGAGGTAGTTCTAACATTGTTATTACAGGCAAAGAGGAGGTAGTTTTAACATTGTTATTACAGGCAGATAGAAGGTAGTTCTAACAGTGTTAATACAGGCAGAGAGGAGGTAGTTCAAACATTGTTGATACAGGCAGAGAGGAGGTAGTTCTAACAATGTTAATACAGGCAGAGAGAAGGTAGTTCTAACAGTGTTTTTACAGGCAGAGAGGAGGTAGTTCTAACATTGTTATTACAGGCAAAGAGGAGGTAGTTTTAACATTGTTATTACAGGCAGAGAGAAGGTAGTTCTAACAGTGTTAATACAGGCAGAGAGGAGGTAGTTCCAACAGTGTTAATACAGGCAGAGTGGAGGTAGTTCCAACAGTTTTAGTCGTTTCTGATTTCCTCAAGAGAGATTAAAGACCAAAAGCACCGATTCTGCAGGGATCACATTAAACGTCTCTGACTGTTGTGCACATAACAGGGTTGTTCGTAACATATAGTTCTTTAATGTGAATAATCATTTTCTTTCCAGATTCTGTCAGAAAATGACCGTGAATCCTACTACCCTTTGGACAACACAGATTTGGACAACAGTGAGCAGGCCGTCTCCGACCTGATTCGTAGACTCCAACCAGAAGATCGGCTAAGCAAACGGGTCTTCTGTAATGGTTTCCGTGGTTGTCGTGGGGGCAAGCGCACAGTGCCAATGAAACAACAAAGACTACTTCCGGAAGAGCCACCCGTTCAGAAGCGACCATTCTGTAATGGGTTCTTTGGATGTGCAAATGGGAAAAGGTCAATCGGTGCTCCTCTGAGACAACCAGACCCTGCACAAGATGAAATCGAGACAGTTGAACTGCGAAAGCGACTTTTCTGTAATAGCTATGGATGTTTAAATGGGAAAAGGTCATCTTTGTATCAAACGCTGGTGGAAAGACTTCGCAATGGCAAATTGGACATAGGTCAGGCAGATTCGAACCTACCGGTAAGTTAGTAGTACGTCAACGTTTGTTTGTTTGTTACTGTTTAAGCTTATCGAGGACCCCACTTATCATCTAGATGACTATAAATATATATAGAGAGAAAATTAATTATACCTGTATTCTAGCTTTTAAACATGCAAGTACCATCAAGGGGATATGTTGTCTTGATCAGAGCGGGTTACATTTGAGAGAAGAAGAAAAAAGAGTTTTTTGTTTAAGTTCTTGTGTTCTGATATTTGAAGGATGCCTTCGATATTTCAATTTATATTGGATTACTTTTTTTCTTATTTATTCAGCTCGCTAATTGTCAAAAATGCAACTTATATTTATGAAAATATCATTTCAAGAGGTACATTTCCATCTACGATTTGTTTTGCAAAAATGTTATGCTACAAATATATTCGTTTATACAAGTTCTAAGTGGTATTAAGTTGATATTCTTAAATTCAATTTTTTTAGTGAGTTGGACAAAATGAGTAAGGAATTGTGAAGATTTGTTGATACTTTGTCCCCATCTCAATAACTGAGGAATATTATAGCTATTATTTATTTCATGTCCAATGTAATTATTTTAATATACATGATACATTTTTGATGGAATAATAAATTAAGTGTAATCTGTCTACCCGGATCTCGTTTAATCGAAAAATCGTTGGAGTTGTACCTTTAACTAGGTCCAACTTTTTTTTACAGTTCTTTATTATAGAGAACCTGTGTAATCTGAATTTATATCACGCTTCTGTGTAACCGCTGACGGTCGGCCTAGACAGGTTTCACTTTGTATTTTATATGTACTATATGTACTGGATCAAAGAATATCAAACTTCCTTAGCTTAAAATTTGAATCACTGATATTTTATTTTATTCATTATCGAAATTCAAACTTAGGTATATATCTTCAAAATTAAAAAAATAAATTGAAGGCAAAATTGATTCATCTTTTTTTCTTTTCTTTTTTAAATGATATTCTTCAGTTAGTTAACGAAGTTTGGTAAACTGAGTCCTGAAGGTTGCAGTAGTATCATGTAGTTTGAATCTGAATTCAGAAAAAAACTAATACTAAAGACTTGTGTTCAAATGGTCAACTAAAGCGTATGTACTGTTCAATATTTCTTGTGAATGCAATACTTACGTGTTGTAAACTTCCTTCCGAGACTGATCTTTGAACAAACTGAAGCAAACTCAAAATTTCGTGTCGTTTTTCGTCACGACTCCATTTCATTTTGACTCGAATGCACTATAGAATGACCTCTCATTTTTTCTCAACATGAATGTCGGTTTCTATTTTTGAATGATGTGGTCTGATGCCATAATTTAATGAGTCACAACATTGAGTGTTAAAGCATGCGATTTTCATTAAATGATCTTCTTTTTTTTCAAACTGTTTTTCCTTCCATCAGAATTTCTACATTCGTTGAAACGTAATCTTACTCACACAAAGCAAATTCAACGCTCGTCAAAAAGCATTATTAATGCAATCTTATCGTGCATGAAGCATACAACAATAATAACAGCGTGGAAGGGGATTTGTAAAACTATTTCATACAAGGGACTCTTTCCAGCTATATTAAAATTACATAGGAGCCTTCCCCCTCATAACTTTGGTTTCAGAAGTGCTACGAGATTTATGATGCTGTTCTAACTCTTTTCAATCATTTATACATCTGATGTTATTTCTTTGAATCATTCTACTAATTATTTAAATTATTGATTAACCTAATTACAGCATAGTGGTGGGAAAATGGTATAAAAAAGTATTTTTCTAAAAAGAAACGCGTAATGCTTGCATCGTAATACTTAGGAAAGAACATTTTCTTTCATGTAGTGCTTTAATAATATATCAATCATAAAGAGTGTGAGTTTCATCGAACATTTTGTGAAAAAATTATTGTAAATTATAGGATTGTTCATTCTTATTATTGTTGTATACCAAATACTTTCAAAGTATGAATAAGTGGTATTATTTCAAATATGTATGCAAACATTCAGTTTAAAAAAGTGGTAGAAAGTATGCATTTCGCACAACAAAGTACCCTGTGTTTACCCAAAAAGGTGAGGGCATAAGACACCCCCCTGTCGTCTACCAAAAGGCAATGTACCTGATTACAGGTAATTGGTTATGAAATTCGTTGCAAGCCTACAATAAATCTTTCAGAGCATGTTAGGTTACAAAAGAATCCAAATATGCTTCATCACTTGGCGTGATTGATAAAGTTTTTGTTACCAATCAATTTTAAGATCAAATGTAATATCCTTGTCCCTTTTTAGAATCTGTTCGTATACATTTTATCATCAGGCTTTCGCTCTTACATTGCTTTCAGGGGATATTTCATACTCATTTGTTAATATTCATCTCATAATGAAGAGTAAATGAATTGGTGAAGGTCGCCATCGTATCTTCGCGAAATCTCGTACACGATCCATAATATAAATGGCTTTTGGATATACTGACTAAAAGTGGCATAGATTGCTCAAATAGTATTTGTCCGAAGTGCTACATAAGGTACTGTATCTGCGCAAAAGAGAATCTTGAACAGAACGTTTTGAAGATGAAACTACTAGAAGTTTTTCTCTCTCAACAATCAAGGACCTGTTTTACGGGTCCTGTTCACATCAAACATATTGTCTTTGTTTCAACAATTTTAATTCGAAGGGAAGCAAATCCACCATTCTGCGAAAACGTGCCAGGAGGCATCAATTAACTTTCACACACAAATTATGGTGTTCTGAGTCATCACGTGTATTCTAATTTCTTCTTATGGCAATGACCTGAACCCCTGTACACAGGTTATACTATAAAGAGAGTCTTTGAATTCTCAATTATAAAGTAGGTCATCTGAAATAATTGATGACCTCTTAAAAGTGTCGTACATCTCATCAAAGAATCTAACAGCCTTCACTCTTTTTCAGTATAGACAAAAACTACAAAAAATGCTCTTTTACTGTTTAGGGTTATGATGATAACTGATATATATTGTAATTAAGTGTTCCGCTCTTTTTGGCATTTCCCTGCCTGGTTTTTCAAAAACCTTTCATTCTGTAGTACAAGCATTGAATAAATCTATAGTTCAAGTGGTCCTTACCATTTGGTAAGGGAACATATACTTTCACACAATACTTCATTATCAGAAACATTCTTTGGAGACAAAGTGAATGTCTTAGGAGATGGTACATATATTTATATTAAAAAAAGTGCTGACCATAAGCTTCAGCGAATGTCTTACGGTGGCCAGAAGGAGCGTAACTATCTTAAGTTAAAAGCATAGCTCTACCTGATGGCAACATTTTGGACACAGTGGGATAATTCTCTGGAAGCCAAAATGATGCAATAATTACAAAACCATCATAGACAAGCTCACATGGTTGGAGCAAGACGACAATGTAGTCGTTGATTGTGGTTTTAGAGATGATCTGCCATTGATAGAGGCATCTGATATTAATACCAGTTTGCACTCATATCTTAGACTGGTCAGAGACAACACTCTGATCTACAGGCTAACATTGACAGAACTGTTACTTTTCATGGCTGTCTTGGATATGTTTTAGAACTCAATTAATATCAAATTGCTTCATTGATATAATTTAGAAAGTGCTAAAGATTGTGACTGCGTGTCTCAATTGTTTAATTGTTTACGGGGACCAATTAATCAAGGATCACCGGAAACTGACAGAAAATACAGAGAACTCGCACATCAGATGAAGTTTCTACTTACAAAAACAAACTGTTTGGCTCAGAGAGTGAAAACAACCAGCTCTCTCCAAGAGAGAAAAGTCAGTGTTTCCAATCAAAATTGGGAGGATGACACGAATCTGACTCATTGTTTTTTTATTCTGATCTATTATACTCAAAGGTCATCACAGTGTTAACAAAAAGGGCAAAGATAATTACCCAACGCCCAACGATGACGCACAAATCAAACCGGATGTCTTTTAGATATCATCTTAAATATTGCTATTTGACTGCTTAACATGTTTGTACATTTATATTGTGAGGGACATCTATGCTACACACAATAGATAGTGTTAAGGAGTTGATGGCTTGCTATGTTGGTTTTATATTGGATTGCCCTGTGTATATTTATAGCACCGTAGCCTAGTATGTACAGATAATATGCGTGATATAAAGGATTGATTGACTACAGTCACTGCTTTGAGAAGTAACGCATGATACCATATGGAGTTAGATGCTGTTTAAAGATTTATGATTTTTGAATGTCTTAGCTCGACAAACCACGCACACAACGTCGGTATAATTTAATTATTTTAACCCTTTATCCCTATTTATAGAGAAGTCACCTATTTTAACAGGAACAAGGTTAAAAAAAATACCCCATCTTGCGGTGAATTTATATCTCTGTTACCGTAGTTCATCTATGGTGACAGCTCATGGTGCTTAGCAAATTGAGAAAACAGACCTTAAACCTTTAAAGTTATTTTTTTTTAAATATCGTTATAGATACGTTTTGCAAGTCGGTAAACTACGATGAAAGAATTGGACCAGAATATTGAAAGGTTTTCAGAAGGAATGGACTTTTATTAGGTCAATTTCGTTAAATGAAATGATAAACATGAAATTGAAGACGTCGTATGAATTCCAACAATAGCATTCGGATTTTTAATTTAGGCAGAGTATAAAAAGTCATTTTGGTTTTATGGTCAAATGTTACACTGAAAATAACAATTTGCACTCTGTGGGGTTGAGACGTTTTTCGGTCAGTATAGTAACACATGTACAATTAGGCTCACAGATGAGTTCACTTGAGAATTTCACTAAGAGTGAAGTAGAAAGAAAACAAGAAAACAAATAGTATAACGACAAAACAACCGTTCTTCGAACTAAAATCATTGAAACAAGGGAAACTGTTAACAATGGAAATATTTACACGGAGACCATTGAAAAAAATACAAGAATAAGAACAGATGTTTGATTTAACCATATTTTATTCTACATTAAACAAAAGGGATCAGGCTCACAAGTTATATCAACTCAGAAACACCTTCTGCAATATAATTCATTATACAAAGTACGTGACAAAAATAACATTATATTTATCACATGTGTTCCCGAATGGTAAATATCTTCCGTTTATATCCTCGACGACACCTGCCATGCAAATATCTTTCAGGTCAGGTCCAAGCAATGTCATGCTCTCAAAGTGAGAACCGGACTGGTGACAACGTAACCAAAAGACACATTAGGGACATAATATATAAACGTCGATATTTATAAAGCACATGAAAATACAATATGCCAAATGCGATAATGATGACAACCATTAAGCTTGTTAATAGTCTTCATTAACCTTCTTCTCTCAAAACCCAATGTAGTAATTTTATTCGTTAGAATTCGACATCCATCGTGGAAATCGTGACATCTGAAGCAAGCCTGTGAATATCAATCAACAGCTGCATGTAAACACTGTTGATGTTCAAAACAGGAATATTAATATGAAGACAATACGCTTCCATGACACAAGCCTGTTCAAAACACTCAGATGGAATATACTGTGTATTTGGGCATGATACCAAAATATGTACAGTAGTTGTACAAATGCGGTGTTGATCTTTTGATTTTTTCCAAAACGTTGGAGATACTATTGTATATATAGCTGGACTTATTAACCCCGATATAAAACACATTATGAATGTTTGAAGTGGGATTAAAAATATCGTAACGTGAAATTGAGATTTTTTAGTGGAACATTGTCCCATTAACTATTCTCAAAACGTGTATATCACTGTATAGGTATGAGCTTAAATGATACTCTCAAAAAAGGATAGAAGATCATTTATATTTGGTATGACTAGTATATTTGTATATATCTCTAATTAATGATATGTCCAATTAAAATGCAAAACGAAAGTTAACGAAATAATTATTTTATCTCACACAATTACATATTGCGATTTCAGTTGAATGTTGCAGTTCCAATTTTTCAAGAAGTATTATCTGTAAAAGTGGTATTTTATAATATGTCACTTATGAAATACAAAAGAAGGAAAGAAAACAACTATTTGAAACAATGAACATCTTTGTTCTTTGAATGGGATTTCCTTTAATTTTCTCATAAATGTTTTCTGTTCAAGGTCAAAATACTCAAAAATCGTAAAATAATAATGAAACTTCTCACATGAAAGGATTCCAAATTAATTAACAAAATGGTCTATGGTTTATATTGCTGTACACAGCCGAATTATTATATGTCTTTTTTAAGTCTATCAGTACAATACAATGGATTGGCTCTAAACAATTATGTCAAATTTTGTTATTTTGACAGCAATGATGAAGTTTTGAAAATCATTGGTCAAGACATCCTCGATACTCCATGGGTTACGTTCACTTCGCTCTCTGCACCGCTGCAATAAATATGTCATGGCAAAATTGAAGGCTCAGTGTGCGTCACTTTGTGGATGAGACAAGTCTAGTTTGATCCTTTGATGTACATCAAAAGAATATCGCGGTCGCGTAACGGTAAAACTTATTGGCTTTGAAGTCATGTGTCGCTCCTCTGTAATCGTCAAAGGACAGGTATCAACCTTAAAGATTGTTCATGGTAGTTGTACCTGTAACCAATCAAATAGCTATCCGCGTGTCTTCAATTTTGCTATGACATATTCCAGGGGTGCAGAGAGCGGAAGTGAGCGTAACCCCTGGATATCGAGGATGCGGTCAAAAATACTAGTAATTCGCCGGTCAATGAAGGATTGATACCTGAAGGCGTGTAATTACACGCATGGAATAAACAATCATGTCAATTTCAGCTACTATGTTACAAAATATAAATCGAACATTCCTAGAAATTATATATGTATCCATATGCATCAATCGATCACTATAGCATTTGTAAGGCCTGTATTAAAGGCAGCAATGTTGAAACATATCCCGTTGGTTTCATAAAGCTATAATCCATCATAATTTCTAGGATTTTTTATTTTTTTATTTAAGGAACAGCGTTCTTTTCTTGTCAAGTTATGTGACGATAGCTTCAGTTTGCGGGAACAATGGTTATTGGGTTAATCTCAGTGTAGGCTGTGAATATATGCTGAAAATGGTAACGTTAAGGGTCGTTTTTTTTAAAGACAGTTTTATTATTCAAAGTCCACTAACGTTCGAATGTCACAAAAATGTTTGTCATAATACTATTATCACTAACATAGCTTTACAAAATACTAATTTCGAAGAAAGTGTCATTACCAAATATTAATATGCCTTGATCAAAACAAGTAAAAGATTAATTGATTACATGACTTTATACGTCGATCAACATCCATCAATGTATATTTATGCAAAAAGTAAAACCACAGTGATAGTCAACAGGAGACCCCAATTTGCAACCATCTTTGAATACTAACAATTATTGTATTTCCTTTGTTACAGTTGCTAAGCGTTTTATATCTTAGCGATCATTTCATTTTTTTGTTAAGTTGAACAATTTAGAATATAACGTGGGTTGCAATGCTGTAAACATATAATGCGCGATACACATATCCTCTTATGACAAAATACAAGATAGTTAAACTGGAAAATTGCAAGGCTGATAGACTGTTATGCTTGTGTTATGCAGATTCTCAAAGAGCTATTGTTAGACCACAGCCGGTCAATTTTACCGTTACGCTACCGCATTTATCACTTTTATCAAACTATTACTCTGAGATCACATGCATAATTCTGCTCTTTTAGACAGCCTTTGTCATCTGCAAGGTTGCGCGTGCAGAGAATTTGATTCTGATACAATTTAGATATCTTGAGTGGAACAATCGGATTCTAAGGATGACATAGAACAACAAACGAACACCGAAGGGTCAACAAAACTCAAAATCGATAAAACTATGGCAAAATATGAACAAAAGAAAGATTCACATGGAGGCCCTTGAAAAGGTATAAGGAGAATAAGACCAGGTGTTCTGGAAGGGTAAGCGTCTTCTGCCTCATCGATGATACTCGCCATGTATATCTAAGTCGAATCCAAATATTTTCACGTCATCTCGTTGAGAGCTTGGGTAGTGACAACAAAATCATTTAAAATGCACATAGTGTTATATGTTAACGTTTATGTGGGGAAACTACTTAAGTGCATTGTGCTAAAATTGCAGTTTTAAATTTTAAGGGTATGCATTTCTATTTGAATAGAAATATTCGCAGTCGTGTTGAATTTAGGAGTTCACCTTATTGCAGAAATCGAGAAAATAACACGAGCTTCGAAAAATACCCTACATACAGTAATACTATCATATGCTGTTAAGCGGTTAGTTCTGGATCCAGAACATTGAAAATCGACCGGCTTTTACACAGATAAATTGTTCCCCTATGACTGTCATTAAATCTATATACTCAGCTGGTATTGGTGTGATAGGTCCCCCGATAGGGTCCCCATAACTGCTGATTTATTTCATTGCTTTTCATTTGTTATGAATTATAAATAGATGCAATTCATGCGAATAACTGATATTTCCATTGACGGGTTATTTGGTTTCACACACACGACCTTAACATAATATCTCGTTACGTTCGTTCTGCAACAGTTGTGGACATGTCACTTCCCTTGTATTAACTGTTCGGGTATATATATGATTTATATAAGTGTCAGGTATATTGTTTTAAATCTTTTCATAATTCATAGATTTATAGTTATATATCAATAGACATGAACGCATTGAAAAATCTTACACGTCAATAACGAGAAAGAGAATTCTATCCGAAACAATGCAAACCTATCTCATATAAGAATTCAGAAATGTTCACTCATAGTTAAACGCACCTAGGTAGATGCAATGTCAAATATATATATATATATCTTCAGGAAGCGTATAATATATATAAGTACTGATCAATGTTTACATGTCATGAATATTTAAAAGGATAAAACTGAATTGTTGCAGCGAAAATGTAGCCGTGTCTAGAACCTGGTCAGTAACTCGTTCTCATAGATTATTTTACAAAAGGTCGCCATAGCTTCAAATATATCTTATTTCCGGAAGTTGTTATTACAAAAGAACTGTATCCTGTATAAGCGATATGAAATGTACGTTTTGATTGGTACGTGACTTTGTAATTGAAAGCGAATATCATACCCATGAACCAGATAACTGTGAAGCAGCAGGATGTGAATGGGTGGTATACAACAGCAGAATAGCCTGTTAGTTAATTATTCAATAGCATGTCGTATAGCGGATGATATTCGTGAGTGTTCTATTGGAAAAAATTCTCCATGAACATTATTTAGAACAAAACTGGGCGGATTCAAACCTATCCTATTCGTCTAACAAACTGCACATCGCAATGCGACAACTTAGCTTAGAATTAACCATTCTAGTTTCTATGGGATTATTTATAACGGTGATATATACACAATACGAATACATGCACTTAGGTTATGGGTATCGTACTGAATATTAAATCGAAAAACTATTATGTTTTAGATGGATTTTCACATCACAAAACGTTCAAGAGAAATATGTTGATTGTTTAGGTCTCTACCTCAACCCTTCCCCATTAGGTATGGATTGTTATAGTCATCCCGTACTAGCTTGATTTACGTGTTAAAGCCTCGACATGCAATATTGCCCAGGAAAGTGATATCTACATGGAAATAGCATACATTATAAATGATTAGTCTTGTGTAATATTATACTGACTTCCCCAGTGTCCTATCAGACAGCAATGGCCGATTATAGTATCATCTGTCAATGATACCGTTCATTTCTATACTGTGTGTCCAATTTCAGTCCATAATGTTCAACATATGTTTTGATAATACGCAGGAAGCATTTAACACAATCCTTTTCTCCCAATATACCTATTTGATATACAGTTAAAATTAATTTCTTTCTGAACTGAACCTGTATTAGTTTAGCGTCTGTGGTACGAGGCCGCTCATTGGACTTCCTATACAGGTTTTACTGTGACAGTAATGTGATCAGGGAACCTTGGATTGAATCTGTTTTCTGTCTTTGCTGAGCGTAAAGCAAAACTAGACTGTTCCAAAAAAAATTCAAAACACCGAACCTTGACGGAAATAATTTGTCATGCAAACAAACGCTGTCCCACCCCAAAACCCCTAATCCGTCAATGTATTTTGATATCTGTGACGTTGTATAATAGAATCTGGCACAATTAACATGTTATTGTGTATTATGCTGGAATATATAGCGAGGGTTAGAGAATGTATAAGAAGCTAATGATAACCTGAATATATATATCTATCTCACCATACTGTAGAATCATTTATTTTCGTTGTGTTAAAATTTCGTGGTTTTCATATACTAGCCTGTTTCAATGACATTATATTTCGATGATTTCTGATTTTTCCCTATCTGTATCATACCAAATTAATGTTTTCGTGGGGATTTAATTTCGTGGATTTTTGTTATCCACGAAATAAACAAAATTTAATGTCCCACGAAAATTTATGATTTTACAGTACGGTGAAACATATCATAATTACATGTATTTCACCACGTCAATATAACAGCAATATTGTTGATTGTTTTTAATTTAACTATATAACGATATAGGCTTTTCATTAATTCCTATTTAAACAGAAATCTTTTTAACCGTTGAACTATTTAAAAAAATGCATATGAGATATATAAGAAAACGGTGATTTAAACAGGCCATAATCGGAACCTAACCAGACTGTTTTGCTTGCTGCCTGTACTTAATGAAAACGCTAACGATAGTTCCTTTCGACCAATAAACACCTGTTATGATATAACGTGTTGTGTATTGCACAGGTCTGTCATTGATGTTTTGTGGGCTAATGAACATTAATAATACAGGTATGTGTACAGACATGCACTGCCTACTAGACACGCAGCATTGCATCCCTTTATCATGGGATCATTGAATCTTGTTTAGATCTGCACAGGGACGTATTTTAATGTTATTGATTCATATATCATTCATAAATATCGTCTGGCTGTGAGAGTTCCATGTTTCGATATTAGCAAAATGCTGGATTGCTGATTATAAATACAATAATAAAAATTAATTAGAAGCCCACATTACCTAGCATACTCGTCATACATTAATATATATATTCTGTAATTCATGTTTACAAAATGAAACAATTACCACACATTGTGTTAAGTGGGTCCTTTTAATACAAAGTAAAACAGAATATAAAATTGTGTGAACACACAGACAATTTTGAACTTAAAAGCTGATACTACGTCGCCTGTAATAATTGTGGTTATACGTTTACACTTGTGCTGACTACAAAACGTTTTTCACCAGGGGTGTTTTCAGATGTACTTTAGTAGCTGTGATAGGACTATCAATCTTAGTCTTCAGTCACACCTAACACATTTCGTCCCTTAAGGCATGTCATGATGAATTTTTGAACTTTCAATCATTGGAAGCATGTTTTCTTGTAATGGTAGGGGTTGGTATTAAATTGAACATTCTAGTCTATATTGTACATTATGTACATATAGATATTGGCAGTTAAGATAATGTATACAGTACATATGCTGACAAGAACCTGAATCAGCAATATCTCTCAATATAGGCTATATATATGAATCTAGATAATTGAACTTATATATTATTCTGCGGACTCTACTGAATCCGTATTCCATCCCATGCAATGCCTATCTAAAGTTGGTTTGGTTGTTTGTGCTTTACGAGCTAGTAACAGCTATGGACGGGTCAGGTTTTTGGCGATGGAGGAAAACCGGCGAAAAAACACCGACCTGCGGGTATTATCTGGCGACTTGCCTACGTAGGCCTGAAACCCGCGACTCAGTGGCGGAGGGCTAGTGATGGTAGATGATCAGACGCCTGCAATACTCGGCCACCACGGTCCGCCTACCTTTTTATCTATCGTTGCAATATATACCTACCTATCATAGAAATATATAGACCTATCACAACTAACAATATGTTAGGTCATAGTTAGCACGAATATTTAGGATATTTATATCATATATTCAATTTGGACATCATAATATCATTCATTCAGACGTATCACACCTTATATTATATCTTACCATACTGATATTCATCATATGAGACCATCTACTGAATATGTATTTTCTTGAATTCCTGTTTATGTTTCATATGAAGCTCTTCATACTGTACACCAGGGTATTTTCGAGGAAAAGACATTTTTAGTTATTTGTATAGAAATATAATACCGCGAATTTATCAGCGTAGTGTTCCCATTCTCTCTTGGGAAAGTTTGTACCTTTTCGTGTGCTGTGGTGGAGTTGTGGTATTTATCAATATACTTTATTGAGCATATCACATCTCCTTATACGCTGTTTTCAACCAAAAGTTAATTTGTGACGTTCGATCTTTTATCAAAAAACTCCTTATATAGTCTCTAAAATGAAATATTGTGAGTTACATACGTATGCGGCGTTTGAGCCCCTTTAGCGCCTAGCACATGTCAGGAGCTGCTATCAACAAGCTCCTAATTTCAACGGTATTGACGTATCATCATGAACCTTCCTATTCCCGTTTGCATTGACCTACCGTTTGAATATGTTAGACGAACCCGTTACCTCAGTTAAGTTAAATTATTGAAAGTAACATTTGTTTCGTCCAGTGGCATTTGCGTTTATCTTGATGCAATTCTATATACTGTAAAATGGATTTTTTGCGATATGGAAGGACTTTTCGCGTCAGTAAATTATTTGTAGATTATATAGGTTATATATATTGAATATAAAGATTTCAGAAACCATTGCCGAGGCGTAATTTTCCACACCAAGATCAGTTTAAAAAGTCCCACCGCGAACCTGTGCACAAGCGAGAAGTTCCATTTTCTAATTACCGTCTTATTATGGCGATTTACTTATTCATTTCTTGTTCCTTAATGACAATTACAACTGTATAGTGCCAGCGATTGATGTGTAGCTCATTATAAGTACCATCGTGTGCATTTCACTTGTTGTAAATGTACTAATTGTATATTTTTTCTCTCCGCTGGATTGAATCCAACAACGGTCTCATTAACGGCACAAATGCCTGCAAGGGAAATCTAACTATAGCAACTGTAACTGTATTACCATATACCGCAGTAATGATACCGGATATGGTTGAACCTGCTTTAAATATGTTTGGTTTTTCGAAACTGTTCATCATATTTACATCTACAAATGTTACTGTTGCTGTTTTGAATATGATGATATTTACACCGAATGTGTCCGCGATGAGGTTATCGAAGTCTCAGAGCGCTATCATCAACGACAAATTCCCTGTATTAGCTCAGTATTATGCGTTCTGAGTTACGATATTGTGTTTGGGCTGGGTTTATATGTATTTACGTCCTATTGTCAGCTTTGGTGATATAAGGACGTCTGGGTGATAACACATAAACGCTGTTGGAACTCTATAGTCTAGTAACTCTTGTGTTAGGCTATCATTCGATTTGTTAAGACCATAGATCAATTCCATAATTCCTTGCAAAAGATCAATGGATATACCGAGATTGTTCATAATAATCCATATTTAGAGATTTTTAGAGGGACATTTAAAGATGTTTTGCTTGTGTATTACAAATAAAATTATATATATGTTATTTCTTTTATCAAAACTCTTTTTTTATCTCTTTTACGATTCTACGTGTTGTTAGTTTGCTATATTTCCAAATACTGCCAAAACATGCGTCTTTGGATGACTGGGAACAGATTGTTCGTTTTCTTATTTTTCCTTAAATGTGATGATGACTTTGCAGCTACTCAAAACGATACTTCAACTAAGCACTACCTTTTCATTTTCCTGTGTTTCCTGAAACGTCTATCCAGTTAAGGGTTTGTTCTTAACTCTGTTTAAACAGCATGGACAAGACTACACTATAACATCTCAAAATGATGACTTATTCTCTTTTTTTTCTTTCATTAAAAGAAAATAATTTCTCGTCGTCTGTGTGGTATCACTTCTGGAATATGCATTTCTCTAGAATTCGAAATGGCATGATTTCACATCAACAAACGAAACGTTTCGAAGACAAGTTTGGCTATCCGTGTGTGGCTTGAATTTTGGAACATGCTTTGCTCTTGAATTAAAAAAAAGCATGACTTCTTATGCGCAAGCAAACAATTTGGATGATAGCTATATGTACGATATGAGTGTTGAAATCTCTATGACTTTCAAAAAGCATGATTTCTCATCAACAAACAAAACAGTTGGATGCGATCTGTTCATATGGCTTAAATATTCGAATCTGCATCGATCTAGAATTCGAACAGGCATGACTTTGCATTCCTAAACAGAATATTTGGATGACATCTTTAACTGTAGATCCGGTCAAATAGCGACCAACATCCAATCCTCGTGACGACAAGGAAATCACTACGTCAACTCCGTGATGACGACGATGAAGATGAAGATGTATCTAAATTCCCCTTGAATGCATCAAATGCTGCTGAATGGTGCAAAAACTGCAATTTGTTGAAGCTGATAATGCCACAACTGTACGCATTTAGAACTGAGGAAACGTTCCAGCCACCATATGATACACAACTCGTGAATGCCGCAGAAAGGATGTCACGTGAACTGATGACGTCAGATAATCTCGCAACAGATGACAATGAGGATATGCTCTTACCGGAGGAGGCCAGAGAACAAATTGACAACTTCCAAATTGACAAAAAATGCAGTCCAATGTCATCGTTTAGTAAAGCTTGTAAGACAAGTAAAAAGTCTCGTCAAAGACGACGACTACAACGGTATGTTAAATGCATTACTTTAAAGCATATTTCCTTCTGTAAGTCTTCTTCTTAAGACACGTATTGCCATTTTAAGAGTTAATATAAATTGTAAGCATTTCGATATAAAAGTCAGCTGTTGCCTAAATGTGATTTCATTCAACTGCTTTCATCGTGACGTCACAATTACGACCATGTCGGTCATAGCAATAGTCGATTATATAACAATGCTCAGAACAAACATATTAGCGGCATAGTGCACAAAACAATTATGTGATATTACGATCTGTACGCAATAGTGCCAGTATTGGTCTCTTCGGCCGGACGATCATTGGCGTAAATATTTTGTATACTTATATCACCTACGGGATAAGATAAATGCCGTGTTACTGTATAAAATTGATTCCCTTTCAAAAGAGAGCCATACCAGTCCTTTAAACAGCTTAAACACCTCCACCTCCGCACTCCTGAAAAATGACGGTACTCTGCCATACCCATGAAATTTATATATATATATGGTATTCAAGGGAATCCGTTATATCTCCTCTATTTATATCAATTAACAATACATATTACATGTTTATGCATTTAGTTTGTAAGCACAGTTAGTCTTAAACCGTGTCAGATACTGTTCTCTAGGAATATGTTGTAATTTAGGATGTAATGGAAGAGAGGTTCTGTTACATCACGCTTTACGTGTATTTTAAGTGGTGCAGTGGTAATATCATTATTGGGTTTTCTCTAGTAAATGAAAAAGCTTGGAAAAGAAGCTGAACACGTGGAAAACAGCTCTTTTACCGTGGTACTAGCTTACGCGTTACTATGCATTTATTTATTTTTCATTTTATATTTCCTTAATAGTAATAACTATTAGATAGATCAACGTAACACACACAACGTGTGATTGCCTCTCTAACATTTGGTACAGACAAGACCCTGCGGTGGAAGTGTGGTCGACGGCGACAGATTCCACTGAAAACATCACCCAAACAATATAGATGATAATACATATGTACATGGACAAAATGTGTATCCCTCTGTCAAAGCATTCACAGAATAAATTAAATATAACACGAACTGAAGAACATAGATTTCAATGCAAACATCAATCTGACTTATAAATACCTTAACATCGGCATGATGAAGCAGTCTATACTGTACTTTCATATTATACAATGTACATATATTGTTTACAGTAAAATACCATCAAACATGTATTTTTCCTTCAATTTTGCCACATCAATATTTGGTACTAGATAATAAGCCAAAAATTAATAGCATTGCATCATACGAAAGGGCAGGTGCGTAAACCCCTTAATGATGAATATAAATATTAAGAGTAGGACTGATGGCATGGATTTGTATATAGCCCATTCAGTCTAAGGCTTTTCCCACACGAAGTCAACCTATATCGTTAACAACTTTGCAAAAACATACAGTTTCAAAAAAGAGTTTCCAACGAGCTTTTGTTTGTTTGCTGGGATCCAGTGCCAATATATGTACCCTACTGTCGTTATTACCTAAAAGGCCTATATCAATAGCACAAGCCATATACAACTCAAGGACAAGTTTAGATATGAACTTTTCTTTTCCGAGAGAAGTTAACGTATTAAGCTTTATTCAATTTTATATGAAAATCACAACCAACATCACAGTTTTTTTCGAAATACAATTTCACTAATAACGAGAAAATGATAAACATTCAATACTTTTCTCAGAAAACCAGATGCACTTTTAATAAAATCGTAATAATCTCTAGGTAAACGGATTAAGGAGTGCCAACTAAGTGTTTTAAAATCAACTGAGTCGGTAATGAAAGCCATATAAAGACAACATTTTTACTGCAGCATGTGTCCGTTTTGTCCACATCAGTGATACATATTTCAGAATGGGTAGCAAGAACATAGCTTGAATTCCATGTCGATTTAAACTAATTTATCAATGGTTAATCGAGAAATTGATACTATTACAAAATATACTGTAAATCTAGAACTCTATGAAATCAGCAACGTCATAAACGCATGGACTATTGATTATGACGTAGTCACAGATTTCCCTAGGTAGCTGGAGCTTGATTTTGAATAATACATTCATATTACTACATTTGCTAGCAAAGTGAACAATATTTCCCAGGCGACCATCCGACCATAAATGTACCCTCTTCACATACCTATTAGCTTCGCCTTCGCTAGCCTTTGCTCTCAGCTATCATTTGGGAAATAATTCAATTGGGACCCATTTTCGTCTCGCTGGCTAATGTGTAAATTAGATTGGAGATATTCTAAATTTACCTAATTTTGTTTCTATCTTTCAACAATAATCATAGTTGAAGTATATCTGTTATTATAGCGAGAGTATAATGCAAGAAATGTGTAGGGAATTCGCTAGATTTCTTAGTAACGCTAATGGATGGACTAAGCATTGTGTCACTCCGTTCACAGTCACTGGCACATTGGTTCATAGTCAGCGAACAGTACACTGAAATGGCGTGTCACAAATAGTTCATATCAAACTGGGAATATTACCGCTTTTCTGTTTCCTAACAAAACTAAGAAACCTCTTTGGCTTTACACTATCAGTTACTTCTATATGGAACGAACGTCAGTTTAGTCTATTATTCCTTAGATTCATATTGCGAATTATTTATGCATAGTGACTCTTAATCGACGGAGCATTTTACGTACATATATATATATATCGATATGTGACGTCACAGTAAGTAGTATACGGTTAAATACCGATATAGATTATTTATCCTGTTGGGAATAGAATCAATCAAATTGTTAGAAGGGTAGGACAAAGTACTGTGTCATAGCAACGCCCACTGTATTCGATTTGGTGTGATAAATTCGTAATGGCATGTCAGTACAGTAAGATAACATATAGTAGTAAAAGAAGCACGGTAAATATATAAGTTTCAGAAAAGAATTAAGAACTGTAAATATGGATATTCCAACAGAAGCTTGAGATTGATTTGTGAAGATTGTAGTTTGATGGATTAAGGGTGACGTAGACAGAGAAATTTCAAACCGAGGGTAAGATTTTTGAAATTAGGTAGGAGGCTTTTTCCGAGTCACACATAAGTGATCACTTCATCACACAATAAATGATTGGTTATTCTTCTCCCACACATTCCTACCGTCAATGAAGTTTTAAAGTTGTATTGGTGACCCAAATGCACTGTGCCATCATCACGACCGCATACAATGTGTGACAAAAGTGATGACTCTACCCTGGTTACACTGCATAAAGTGATGACGCGATGGTGACGTTTTCAGAATAATAGCGCGTGTGCGTGTGAGCT
Organism: Mizuhopecten yessoensis; assembly: GCF_002113885.1. NCBI lineage: Eukaryota > Metazoa > Mollusca > Bivalvia > Pectinida > Pectinidae > Mizuhopecten > Mizuhopecten yessoensis. The sequence continues at coordinate 2,212,619 of NW_018406415.1, forward strand.
GTCTTTTCCCCTCATTCGGTAAATGTAGGTTTATCTATTCCTAACAAATAGGGAAATGCACATGTGAATGAATTGATTTATTGCTGAAAAGTATTACTTCTTTTGTATTGTTTACAACAACACAAGGTGTACAGGACATGCTTTGATAAATGAATTCTCAACAGGACTGCTAAAAGGAAAACGTGATTTTAAAAGTGCAAAATAGAAGCAAACTAGATATTAAGCACGCGGACAAAAATAACAAGGCATGGATTTCTGCTCTTGTATAAGACATGCAAACTGTTTTACGCAAAGAAAGGCAAATATTTATTTTACAGTACTTTTGTCAGTTATTAAAATAGTTAAGAAATGTAATTAGGCACGTGTACATAATAGTAACACAGTAAGCATTTTAGAAAAACAAACAAAGATATATACAACTGTGTGGTAACATATTCCAATATCGTTGTAGTACACAAATCATATATAATGTACAAGTCTGTATTTCTCTTTAAAAACTGATCAGTCAAACAAAGCGCTTGTGTTTAAAAAATTTAGGACAACTTATCTTACATGAAAGCAAAAACAGAAAAAGTACCACAGATTTTTTATACTACGTGATCAGAGATAACACTAAAACAAGACCGGTAGGGCGCAATGCGTTTTTAAAGTTTGAAGATTCCAAATGTAAAAAGGAAATGTTGTAATTAATGGAAAGACGATAATTTCGTTAACTGACACCACTGTCGTTGGTGTGACTCGTCTTTAACAACTATGGACCCGAGACCCCGGTCAGAACAATACCCGTTATTTCCAAGGAATGGACAGTTACGAAGATATTAACAAGCCTAAATCGCATGGGCAAAAAAATGTTTCAACATATATCAATATGTCCTATATATTTCTTGACTCGAAAAAACGTAAATGATTTCGTATTATTAGTATATCTGATTATGACAATCACAAGTAACTAAATCATGGCATAAATAACATAATTCAATTCAAACAAATCAAACATTAATGAGAAAAGTGCAACATTAATAAAAAGTATATGTAAATTATATGTCTGGCATCCATACCAATTTCATTAATAAAAGAAAATACAACGTACATTAGGAGGCACGGTAGTCTAGTGGTAAGACGCCGGGCTCATGACTGAAGGGTTGCGGGTTCGAGTCACGGCACGGTGTTGTATCTTTGAGCAAGATATTTTACTCCGCTTGTTTCAGTCTACTCAACTGTAAATGAGTACGCGGTTGGGCAGCGTTAGAATTGTTGAATGCTAGCTGTGAGCGCCGAAATGGAAGTACCCGCTGTATGCTACCCAAGGAGTTGAGCAAGATATTGGCTGGTTGCAAAGGCCGTATAATCACGGACGATAATGTGTGAACCGCTTTGAGACGACCTACGAACTAGGTTGTGATAAAGCGGTGTATAAGAACCTCCAATTATTATTATTATCATTATCATTATTATACATTTTGCTGAACTTATTCCTAACATTATTGTAACAAAATTCGAGCGATATCAAAAACTTATTATTTTGACTCAGTTCACTTACGAGCTCTAGCATAATGCAGAAAAAACAACTCGAATAAAAGGCTGCATGTCTGTTACCAAATATCGGATTCATACCGAAGCAGAGCTCAATTCCTGAAACATAACTGGGTACTTGTAAGAAAGGATGTCAGCTACATGTGTATTTCAATTCGTAGCATATGTTATCACCACGCTGTATAACTAACGTGTATTATATGTATATGACTTACTAAAATGGTGTAGATCAAGACAAAATACCACGTTCCACTCAAACTAGTTCCTGTTTACAATGTGACAAACCCTTTTTGCCATGATTTAATTGAAACCAAATTGAATTAAAATCAATTGAATTCCCGCGGCAAACTATAACGGGGTTCGACTATTGTCATATATGTATTGGCCTTACAAAACTACGTTCAAAACAGAAATAGATTGCTTTCAATGTTTATATATAGATGATGATATTTAGGGCAAATGTCTGCTATATGTGTCGTTTGAACTTTTCAGAAGATTGTGAAATGAATAACTGGTGAAATGTGTACGAATTATTGATTTCACTCAATACGTCTAGTCTTTACTGGTTTCTCAAAACTAAAATAACAGTTTGGATTTCATAGCCAAAATTCTTTTTATCTTATACTGAATATGTTGAAAAACATGAAGAAAACACTTCAAAAAAGGATCTTTAATAATAAAAATGTATGCATATTATGCAGAAATGGAACAATAAATCAACTTTGAGTGTTGTAGTGTTCGAAATATCGACGGTCGTCATGTTAAATTTCGAAAGCATTTTGAATCTTTCGTATTCCAAGTTTCGTATTTGTTGTTACAAATGCGGAACCAACATAAAAGATCTCAATTTGTATAAGGGGTTAAACTGTGTACTTAATGATAACGTCACCAAATTATGTGTATATAATGATGATGTCATCTAATCATGTGTTTATAATGATGACGTCACCAAATCATGTGCATAATGTTAATGTCAACAAATCATTTATAAATAATAACGATGTCAACAAATCATGTGTATAAAATGATGATGTCATCTAATCATGTGTATAAAATGATTATGTCATAAAGTCATGTTTATATAATGATGATGTCACCAAATAAGGTGTATGTGTTGATGATGTAATCAAATCATGTTCACATTATGATGATGTCACCAAATGATATGTATATGTTGGTGATGTAACCAATTCTGGTGGCATATATATTGTCTTAAATGATTAAAGTCATCGTAATACATCTTATAATTTCTTGATCATCCAGAATAACGTAATAATATTTTTCAAAAGCACATTTGAATTGTCGCACTACCTAGTACATGCTACCGTTCGTTGTCTGCTCGAAAATGAAATCCTCACAGAAGGCAAAATGTGAGGACTGAAATATATATCAACAAGATATAAATAAGTATAACTATAGCTATATATATATCATGTTGAAATTCAGGAATAGAAATTCATAATCTCTCAAGGAAATGCGTACGAGAATAAATTTATTGTATTATTATTTCACAAATTTAAAAAAAATCAAAAAAATCAAATTATCAATTGTAATAAAACTAAAATTATAAAAATATTTATAACGCCCTTTTTATTTTTCAGGAAAACATTTAAAGGGAGTCCATGACAGCATCCAGCTGGTTGTATGACGTCACTGAATGGATTGCATTGTAAATATCAGGAAAGGCTTTATCTTATATATTTTTACACCATCTCTGCATCTCCTAGAGCGAGACACTTATTATACTTTATACTAATTAAAGACCCAATTATCTTTATCTGAGTAACTATTGTATGTGAGGAAATATGCGAAAATGAGGATGAGTTTTAATTTAATTTCATTGTGGATGTTGATTTAAATGCAGGGGAACCTCATTAATTCAGAAATCTTTGGCTAGGAATTCCCCTTTTCCGTGTACTTATATTCCGTTATTACACTACAATAAGCGAGTCACGTGACGGAATCTCGCATCATTTATCTTACCATTTCTCAGCAGCGCTGAGGAACGCGCACCTCATATGTGTCGCTAAAAGATTATGTTGTAAAGAGAGATAGCTTGGATCTATATCAATATTGACATTTTACATCTCATTCATTCAGAAATATAGAACTGTTTTCGGAAACGTGAGGTTCTAAGTTAAGGAGGTTCTTCTGTAACGATAGGTCTATTGCCTCGCTATAAACCTGATATCATGAGACATAACCACTTTATGTTCACAAGGCTTTAATAACCTCACTCTAATGAAAAGTGACGTGCGATTACAGACGTTTTCAATGCCAAGGCAACTGAGTGCAAAATATTTCCTGGAATAAGACGTGTTTGGCTCTATGTACATTGTTTACAGAATCCCCGGCATAATACTTTGCGAAGTGACATTGTGAGAACAGATGATATTTTTCACCTCTTGTTAACCTGTTCTTGAGAAGAAGATTTTTCGCCAAACGTTGACCATTAGTCCCAAACATTGCAGTTCCTGGGTTTTTTTTTATTTAAAGGGTGTCCCGTTAATTAGTCATCTGTAGAGTATTAGTGTACGGTTTTTACATGTTTGCTTAGTCAGTGCTTTGAGTTTGTATACCTACGTTTATATGTGATTTAAATTTTATATCTTAATTTTAAACATTTTACGGATCGCATTATGAGTGTGAATTAAAGATTATATACTATATATGTTATACCAATAAACACTTCTTTATTTTAATTGCGCATGTTCCCTAAAGATAAAGATCACAAAAGCTAGGTTTGTTTAAAGGTTTTTAAGCATAATATTAATATAACTAAAATAAGAATATTTATTAAAGAATGCTAATTGCTATTTTAAATTGAGAGGTTTTAACTTTAATTTACGTTTTTTTATACAAACATAGAATGGAAACGTTATTAAAGTTTTTCAGATGACATATTTTTTTTCAAAAATTAATTACATACAATGTACCTACAAAATGATCAATCTATTTCGTTTGCCTTTGTTTGATATGCTGGAATAAATATTGCTGTATTTTTCTCTGTATGTATTTGCATCATTCCTTCATTCCTGAATATCCTTTATTTGTTTTCTCATCCTTGATATTCTAGAACAGCTCATCATACTCCCGATCATCCTCAAAATTGCAGGGGTTACGCTAGCTAACTTTCTCTGCACTCCTGGATTATATCGTTAAAAATCGAAGGCACGCGGTAAGCCCTTTGAATTGCTTCAGGACTTACCATGCGACCAATCGTTAGGGTGATATCTGTCCTTTGACGATTACAGAGGAGCGAGCGATACCCGATATCAAAGCCGGTCAATTTTACCGTGAAGCTGCCGAGAGATTCACTTCATGACCATCAACGTATTAAACTGTTCTGCTTGCATCAGCTGCAAGGTGGTGCGTACAAATCGTTCAATTTCGTTATAAAATATTCCGTGTTGCGGAGAACGCAAGAGAGCGTAGCAAAAACAAATTTGAGGATTGCACCCAATGAAAACACGCACATTTTGCGTAATCAATTATCTGAACAGGACCGAATATCCATGTTCAATCCGCATACTGCAAATCAGTATAGAGAATATTTATTGTCGCATTGGACCTTCAAGTCATATATTTGATATGGTTTTAATTCGCAAAAGAAAGTAACAAATATATATATATAACCTATTTAAACGATTGATGATTAAACATTCGTGTATTGGTATTAGTATATTACTTAATAACATTATATATATATATATATATATATATATACATATATTATATAAAGAAAAATTCTTAACAACGAGTCTTTAGTACTTTCATATCTTCTAGGAGATTCTTCAGACTCCTAGAAGAGATGAAAGTACTTAAGACTCGTTGTTGAGAATTTTTCTTTATATAATATTTCTTCGTCCGTACGGATCATTTTTCTGATTTATAATATATACATATATATATATATACCAACTCACATTAACATATTGATGTAAGCTTATTAACATATTAACTCACACTTACATATAAATATATTTATATAAACATTACTGTAACTGTTTCTAATTTTCTTCAGCCCATTAGTAGAGAAGTATTGAGTGATTGATTACAGTTGATGACATTAAAGGATTATCTTTTATAATCACCGTTCGATGATTACACATGTACAGCCTAACTTTATGAAGTGTAGAATTATCACTTTTAGATATTTTGTAAAGCGAAACAGAGAGCCAATAGGTTTAGTGCTCCCTGTACGGGTGTTTCCTCCATTCAGGACTCTGTAGTGCTATTGAATGTTAAAATGCTAAAATAGCATGTCTAGCATGTTCCGAACAAAATGAAGAATATGACAAAAGGGCGTACAAAACCCTTTATAATGTAACATATTTACAAGATTTGCTTGCAAAAGACCTTTTGCTCTTAAAACATTTTTTTATGTAAACCGAGACAAACAACAAAACTATTTCACTGCACCATATGTAGATCACATATAATTTCTAATCTCTTTCAGTTGATCTCACATAGAAATACTAACCTAAATGTCTGTAGATCACACATTGAAAAACTCATTTGAATGTCGATAGATAAATCATTGAAATGTCAGATTAAATGTATTTAGATGACACATTGAAATACCAGCTTAAATGTATTTTAGATGACACATTGAAATACCAGATTAAATGTCTTTAGATCACACATTGAAATACCAGATTAAATGTCTTTAGATCGCACATTGAAATACTTACCTAAATGATTTTAAAAGTATTAATTTACATGAAATGATAGGGATGGCTAGGAATCAGTCGGTAAAAATGTCTTCTCGAACGTTTTGAAATAGGAGATTCGATGGGAAGAAAACAGCATCAGATAAATAGTATACAACAATTTAACAACCGAAGCAAGAAGAAAGTGTGAACAATGAAACCCTTCAAACCACAATTGATAATCTTTCCCGTGTCGATATACAGATGAGCCATCTTAATTCAGCTACCTTTATTCTAAGCTCGATATGGCTATATAATGTTGTATAACTGCATTACGTAGACAGTGATAAACAGAGAAAAGAGAACCTATTGCCTTATTTGAGTATACCTAGCGGTTGTTTCATTCATTGGATCTAATGTATTAAGCGGTTTTCAAATGAAAATGTCTCATCGCAAAAGTGATTTGCATTGTGAACCATAAAAGTAGAGCTGGCAACAATCTTTATGACCTCGTATATGTACACTAGCAAAATATGATTCTATATATATAAGTTATTGGAACATTTTATCACGTATTTTAATAATACATTATCATATGTTATGCTCTAGTTTATATATTGACGCACACTTATAAACCAACTCACATTAATATATTGATGTAATCTTATTAATATATTGACTGACACTTAACAAATAACATTACCATTTGTATATACTTTGATTAATTTATTGACACACATTAACATACCAAATATATATTTTGGGTTACACTTACATACCAACTCAAATTAACATATTGACATTATCTAATTAATATATTCACTCACATTTATAAACCAACTCACATAAGTATATTGGCGTAATCTTATTGATATATTGATTGACACTTACATACCAAATAACGTTACCTTTTTCACATACTCTAATTAATATATTGGCTCACACTTATCAATCAACTCACATTAACATATTGACGTTATCTTATTGATATATTGACTGACACTTACATACCAAATAAGTTTAACTTTTTCACATACTCTAATTAATATATTGGCTCACACTTATCAATCAACTCAAATTAACATATTGACGTAATCTTATTGATATATTGGCTCAAACCCTATCAATCAACTCACATTAACATATTGACGTAATCTTATTGATATATTGACTGACACTTACATACCAAATAACGTTACCCTCTTCACATACTCTAATTAATATATTAACTCACATTTGCATACCAACTCATATTACCATATTGACAAACTCAAATTAATATACGAACTCACAAATACATACATACCAACTCAGATTATCATATTGACATACTCCAATATATATATTGACTCACACTTACATACTAACTCAAATTTACATATCGACATACTCCAATTAATACAGTATATTGACTCACACTTACATATTAACTGAAATTAACATATTGACATACTCCTGTTGATAAATATTTACTCACACTTACATACCGACTTACATTACAATTTACTTTTATTAAAACTTAACTCAATCAACACTCACTTTAATATATTAAAGTTATTTCTTTTCGAAAATTTAGTCTAAATATTGGTTATGCTAATAAAACTTTCAACAACTGAGCCAGTTTCAGAAGGCATCATTACATAGAATAGGTCAGGTTGAACTTAGTTAGGTTAGTGATATAAATGCATAGGTTAAGTGAGCCTGTTAAAGTTAATCAGTGACTGATCCATCTTCTGATTATTTTTTCATATCACGTGTCCACCGATAAAAACCGATATTGACTTGGAGCGCGTGATTTTTGTTGAAGGATTGGGTGTTTTAAAAAACATCAGATTGCTAACATTACTGTTTTGGAAATAATAAAACAATTTCAGCTTTTAACTTCGGCCGATTTATCGAACCGAGAAAATATGTATTGTCCTCGGACTGCATCATCGGTCAATATATCTTTTCTCGGGTTGATAAACCTAGGTATAGACCACAGCCAAAGGCTTTACTTGAATAATATTTAATGTCCATACAAGAATGAGAAACAAACAAGTACATGTTTCCAAGTGATTATCTGAGAAAAAACAATTACTACAAATCAGGCTGTGTAGACCAAACGGGTTAGACCACAAACAAAAGGTAAACTGCTAGCACCATACTAGTCTGTTAGGACCGTACTCGTTGGATGTTGTTGATCATACAGGTTAGACTGTGAGAACCTCACTAGATAGACTGCCAGCACCATACTAGTCTGTTAGGACCGTACTCGTTAGACTGCGTGGATCATACAGGTAAGACTGTGAGGACCTCACTAGATAGACTGTTAGCACAATACTAGTTAAATTACTATGACCATACTAGTCTGTTAGTGCCACACTCGTTAGACTTTGTGGATCATACAGGTTAGACTGTGAGGACCTCACTAGATAGACTGCTAGCACCATACTAGTTAGACTTTGTGGATCATCCAAGTCAAACTGTATAGAACATACATATCATCCTCTGAGGAGCTCGGACCAAACTCTGAAACCATACAAGTCATGCTGGGAGAACCATACAAGGTGGACGTGGAGGATCATCCAAGTCAGGTTGTAAAGAACATACAGATCATACTCTGAGGACCACGGGTCAAACCTGAAACCATACAAGAACGACCAGTAATGATGGATTGGTTAGAACATGTAAGCCAACAGTATCATTNACCATACAAGGTGGACGTGGAGGATCATCCAAGTCAGGTTGTAAAGAACATACAGCGTGGAGATACATACATATTTATTTAGGGTTTAACTTTAAAGATAACCATTATGTTTATGAATGTTTGCAAAACTTAAAACTTTATCAATCCATGAATCCCCATGATTTGAAAATGGAAAATTGTATCCAACAATGCAAATACTAGTACGTCGTAGCAATATTTCTACCATACCTTAATATCTGTTTCATTTAGTTTCTCTCGAGTTTACGTGATAATATACTTCTGCTTCACGTAATGTTATTTTTCTTGTAGGGATCAATATAATGTTAAATAGCCTAAATAGCCGACTTTAGCTGGTGTGTGTGTGGGGGGGGGGGGGGGGGGGGGTTAAAGTAGTGCTGGCAACAATCTTTATAACCAAATAATTAAGAATTCTGTATGTACACTCGCAAAATATGATTAAATATATATAAGTTATTGGGACATTTTATCACGTAATTTGACCTTTGATGGCACTTATCGTTCCTACTTTTCAAATAAAAGGTTATCCTTATAGGGCATATCTCTATTTTTGTTTAACGCCTTAGCAACAATTCATGATCAAATGTGAACGGTGTCCACGGGAGATTAGGCAGCGCAAGGGACATTTTGATTCATCTACAGTTAAATGTCTCAACATAGATGTGGATGCATGATTTTGCATCTCCGTTAAGATCTGATTACAAAGTTGCTAGAGGCGCAGCTGTGGCAGCAACTCATGCATGTATACCCCAAAAGATTTCCCACTAAAAAGGCACTGAAATACGCTCTGAGATTCTGCCGAAGGTACCACATCAGTCCCCTCCTACCATCTTCAATGTTAAACGTTCCCGAGCCTGCAAGGTTCCTTGGCGCCATAAATGTCAAGGAAAGACTAAAAAAGATATAAAAACACACTGGTGTAAATGGCACGCTCCTTCGTAACAATACCTTCTACATTAATACAGCACACGAGGTTTCAGTGGTAATTCTTTGTATACATAAAATGATAATATGAGACATGGTATAAATCTAAACTGGTTAAACCATGTTTTCTTGATTGACAAGTTAGAAATCCACCAATGCAAGTAAGAAATTTAATATCGCTTTATCTCTTATAAATTTCCTCCAAAAAAATAAAAATCGATTTATAATTAGTTATTTTTTAAAAGGGATTTACTAATCTATTGGGTATTTTTTTTTTTAACGAAAATACTTATGAATAAGTGTTATTTGAATTCCTATCAGGCGGCCATTTGTATACGTCATATATGCATCTCTGTACTTTTCATGCATTAACCAGAGCCATATTGATGCTTTGATGATAGTTTGTGAAAGGACAATATTCAGTTAATGTCCTTCGTGTATATGCTACTTTATACCAAAGGTTTATGTAGAGTTGTTCCCCTTGTTTCTTCATTAATCATTAATCATTATCTGATAATTACAGGTATAAAATACATTCGATTGTACTTTTTCGTGTGCGTCATCCGTGACTTGACCTTGTCCTAGTTACGTGTACCATTCATATTACTGTGGAACTCTTTTAGAATGAAGTAGTTTGTCTTATTAAGGAAACATACACCCTTCAGTCCCCATGTCACAGTAAGGAAGCATAGCCAGTAAGTATCCATGTCACAGTAAGTTAGCATACACCCTTCAGTCTCCATGTCACAGTAAGGTAGCATATATCATAAAGTCTTCATGTCACAGTAAGGTAGCATACATCCTTAATTCTCAATGTCACACTAAGGTAACATACATGTACATCCTTAACTCTCCATGTCACAGTAAGGTAGCATACATCCTGAAGTCTCCATGTCATAGTAAGGTATCATACATCCTTAAGTCTATGTTATAGTAAGGTAGCATACATCCTTAAGTCTCCATGTCACAGTAAGGTAGCATGCATTCTTAACTCTCAATATCACACAAAGGTAACAAACATGTACATCTTTAAGTGTTCATGTCACAGTTAGGTAGCATACAGCCTTAAGTCTCCATGTCATAGTAAGTTAGCATACATCCTTAACCCTCAATGTCACAGTAAGGTAGCATAAATCCTAAAGTCTCCATGTCATAGTGAGTTAGCATACATCCTTAATTCTACATGTCACAGTAAGGTAGCATACATCCTTCAGCCGAGGAGCTCGGACCAATCTCTGAAACAATACAAGTCATGCTGGGAGAACCATACAAGCATGGAGATACTTTTAATATTTATTGATGGTTTAACTATAAGGATGACCATTATGTTTATGAATGTTTGCAAAACTTAAAACTTTATCAATCCGTCCTTCGTGAATCCCCATAATGCAAATACTAGTTTGTCGCAGCATACCTTAATATCTGTTTTATTTAGTTTCTCTCGAGTTATCGAGTGATAAAATGCTTCTGCTTGTAATGTTATTTTTCTTGTAGGGATCAATATAATGTTAAATAGCCGAAGTTAGCTGGGGTGGGGGTGGGGGTGGGGGGTTAAAAGTAGCGCTAGCAACAATCTTTATGACCAAATAATTAAGAATTCTGTATCTACACTAGCAAAATATGATTAAATATATATAAGTTATTGGGACATTTTATCACGTAATTTGACCTTTGATGGCACTTATCGTTCCTACTTTTCAAATAAAAGATTATCCTTATAAGGCATATCTCTATTTTTGTTTAACGCCTTAGCAACAATTCATGATCAAATGTGAACGGTATCCACGGGAGATTAGGCAGTGCACGGGACATTTTGTTTTACCTACAGTTAAATGTCACATCATAGATGTGGATGTAGGATTTTTCATCTCCGTCAAGATCTGATTACAAAGTTGCTAGAGGCGCAGCTGTGGCAGGAACTCATGCATGTATACCCCAATAGATTTCCCACTAAAAAGGCACTGAAATACGCTCTGAGATTCTGCCGGAGTTACCACATCAGTCCCCTCCTACCATCTTCAATGTTAAACGTTCCCGAGCCTGTAAGGTTCCTTGGCGCCATAAATGTCAAGGAAAGACTAAAAAAGATATAAAAAACACACTGGTGTAAATGGCACGCTTCTTCGTAACCATACCTTCTACATTAATACAGCACACGATATTTCAGTGGTAATTCTTTGTATACATAGTATGATAATATGAGACATAGTATAAATCTAAACTGGTTAAACCATGTTTTCTTGATTGACAAGTTAGAAATCCACCAATTGCAAGTAAGAAATTAAATTTCGCTTTATCTCTTATACATTTCCCCCAAAAAAATAAAAATCGATTTATGGAGGGCGGAGCTTTCTCACGGGCCCAAAGGGCCCGTGAGAGCGAAGCTCTCCCTATAAGTAACACGTATGTAAGAAAAAGAGAAATTATTCACAATACCTATGGAACTGAAAAACTTGTCTTAACATGGCCGCCAGTCGCACGCGCTGTAGTCTCCGCCATCTTGATCTCGAAACAAGTTCTCGTTTGCCGAATCTCGGACAAACGTTACATTTTTGTAGGATTTAAAACTTATATCTAACTATAGGATACTTAAATATTTGATTTGGTTAAAGATGATAATTCTCTTGACATTACGTTACCGACTACATTGCTCTAGTTCTGAATGGTCGAAAAAATATTGTATCGGCAGTGTAGTCTCGTTCAATCAGACGCTTGCACAGACAACAAGAGTCTGGTTGAACGAGACTATCACGCAGAGTTACGGTCCTTGCACTCCCTACGACAACTCTGGGTAGAGATTGCAGTGGTATATATTTAGAAAACCGAATATCAACAAAACAACGTGCTGGTTGTCAACAAAAAGGGAGTTTATCACAGTGACGCAAAATGATAGGATAAAAAAACATACAAGTATTTTCATAAGATTTTTTTTATTGATATTTTGCATGAAAAAAATAGACTGAAGAAAAAAAATGGAATCCATACTGTAAAATTTTCATTTTTGATTACTATCTCACAGCTATTTTTTATTTATAACAGAAAATCTGCTGTTTTACAAATCTGCACGGTTAAAAAAATATATACAGTTTTATGTGCTGAACTGATTCAATTTCTAATTGAGGAAACAATACATTTTCTCTATTGCTAAAACTATACATAAAGCAGAGACATATAAAGCATATAGTCAGTAAGTTGCTGAAACAAATGTATTCATCCACAATATATATATGATATATAGATCTTTTGACTTTCTTGGCTGCAATGATGGGTATTGAAAAATGACAAAAA